>NC_133662.1:47530644-47753481 GCF_037893015.1 Macrotis lagotis | reverse complement strand
GAAATCCGGCCCCAGACATCTAATAATTACCTAGCTGTGTGGCCTTGGGAAAGCTACTTGACCCTCATTTGCCTTGGAAAAAACCAAACAACAACAACAACAACAACAAGTTCAAATGAAGAGTTTCCATTTAAACACAGTGGGTAGTCTGTGAACGCAAATTTGCAGACAACCTTTCATTTTTAAACACAAAGAAAGAGCAAGTAGATTTCCATGAGTCAATACTTTCTAATGTTTTCTTCCTCTGCCATCTTAGATACCAATCTGTCTTCCTGCACTAGCTACAATCAATCCACTATGATAACTAACTTTCATTTTTGACAAGCATTTGATATGATTTTAAAATACATTTATTCCCTCGTTAGGAGTTAAAAACAGTTTGTAATATTTGAAGTTTTTAAGTTTTGAGTTTCAACTTCTGTCCTTTACTCCATCCCTAAGCCAGAAATCACATATAGGTTGTACATGTTTAGTCATGTAAAATATTTCCATATTAGTCATTTTGTACAAGAAGATATAAATGAAAAAGAATGAAAGAAAGAATTTTAAAAAATAGCATGCTCTAGTCTGTATTCAAACAGTATCAGTTTCTTCTCTGAAGGTGGATAGAATGCATCATTTGATAAGATTTTTTAACAAAAATGACCATAAGAAGAAAAACATATATTCAGACTAGTATATGAATGAGTAAAGGGCTATTTTCACATCTGATCATAAATCACAAAGTTCTGGGATACCCTCTTGCCTAAAAGTTATAATAACATCAAATGTCCTATACCACTTGTTTTGTTTTGTTTTGTTTTGTTTTGTTTTGTTTTGTTTTGTTTTGCTTTGTTTTGTTTTGTTTTGTTTTGTCTGGGGGGAGGGAAAGACTTTTCCTCAATAATAATGTGTTATTGGTTTCATATATTATCCTTATATAAACTCTGTCTTTTTGTGAAATTGACTTCTGTCCAGCCTGAAACTTATTAAGAAAGTAAGGCAAGAGAAAAAATAATTTATTTGAGGACAGTTAAGGGGTTGGGGTTTTGTTTTGCTTTTGTTTTTTGATGTTTCCTCAATTTAGAATCAATTTTTTGAAGAGAGCATTTTGATGGAAATTTGATTTGTACTAAAAGTAAGAACAGTAATGAATAGTGGATTGATTTGGAAATGTTTCATGAAGAAGTTAAAGGGAGATATACTATAAAAAAATTAAGAAAAAGGGAAGGGAACAAGCAAGCATTAAGTATGCACCAGAAACTTTACAAATGTTATCTTATTTGATCCTCACATAGGTCCTATTATTATCCATATTGTCCAGTTGAGAAAACTGAGTTAGCGTTTAAGTGATTTGCTCAGAATCACACAGTTAGTAAATATCTGAGGAGGAATTTCAAGGTTTTTTGACTCCAATACAAGTGCTCTATCCACTTAGAAATCTAGTTGCCTAATCAATTTCTTAAAACAGGAAATATAGAAAGGAAATATAGGAATGATTAAAAATTACTGCTCTAACATAGACTTTACCCTCATTCAGCTTGCTACCTGACATTCATTCATTTAGAATAAACATTTATTGGCCAATGCCTTTGTTTAATCAGGTTATAGATAAGAAGCTGTATAAGATTTTTTCCCTGCACACAAAGAGATTATATTTTAGTATTCATTAACTATTCCCCACAAACCAAGATGATATGCAGGTAACAAGTTGAGGGATCCTTTAATTATGAGAAATAACTTTTCTTGATTCTAAGACATACTTCCTAGAGACAATTACATATGTATATGCATGTGTGTATGCAGAAAGAGAGAGAATGACATATGTGCATGTGTTTGTATGTTCTGGAGAAAGATCTATCAATGTAATTGTTACTTGGAAATAATATATGTGTATGTGTATAGACATATAGAGATATAAACATACAAATAGATCAATGTCTCTTTTTGCCTGTGAAAACACTAGACAAGGAAAATACATTTTCCTCCTTTGGCCTAATTTCTATACAGTTAGAAATCAGAATTCTATGATGCTTTTTCTAAAACTGTGATATATTCAATGTGTGAATAATCAAATGGTCAATTAAGTATTGAGTACCTACTATGTTCCAGACACTGTGCTAGGTGATATCAAGGGATGCAAATACAAAACTTCTAACAGTGACTGCTCTTATGTTTTCTTATTTTATAAAGATTTAATTAATTTATTTTTTTAGTGGGGAGCATGTACACTTAGGAATTACAGCAAAATATATACAAAATAAATGCAAAGTAATTTCCAAAGTAGTCACTAGCAGTTGGGAAATCAGAAAAGGACATAGAAGGAAGTTTATGCTGTACCCCAAAATAATATCTTGGGATATTCTCTTTACTTTGAACTATCTGACTATCATATAGACATTCCCAAAAACATTTCTTTTCTCTTGATACCTGAGCATATACTTTTCTGCAAATTATCATTTTAAAAGAAAAATAAAACTCCAAACTCAATAACAGCAGATTTTTTCCTTATAAATATACTTTATCATAGTATTCTGAGGTGCTCAGGGAGATTGTAACAAATGAACATATAATAATCATTTTTATAAGAAATCAAGAGATTCCATGAAAATCAAAGTGTTTCAATAAACACACAAATGCAGGGTGATGAGTAAAATTTAAGCAAGTTGGAATCGAGTTTATATTAGCTAGAGGATTCTGGAAGTATAGTTCATAATTTTAAATCCCATTTAATTTTGTAGCAGAATCCATACAGCAGCAGGTAGAATGAAATCAATTTTTGACTTAAGTGCTTTGGGGCTATTAATTTGGAAGCTGCCATTCCTGCAGAAAGGTAAAGACTTTAGATTAATTTAGTAGAAAGTTAGAAAAGCTCATATAAAGCTCCTTCATAATATGATGATAACTTGAAATGGTTTAGGGAGTAGGGGAATTGGAAAAATAACTAACTTTTGAATAAGCAGCTTGTAATGAAATAATGCCTGAAAACAGCAACAAATATTTTTTTGCAAAGTCAATGACAAAATATATAAAATAAAGCTATTAACACAGTCCTTATCAGTACAAACTATGACTTCCTCTAGGTGCTTTAGTCATCCAATAGTTATTTTTGGAAGATGAGATAGTTAAAGCTTTAGACATGAAACTTTAATAATTTTCACAAATTTTAGTTGAATTTAATAAAATATACTATTTATATCACATTATTAGTTCTCTTCCTTACATTAAACAATCTAAATTTTCACCTGGTCTGTCCTTTCCTCTTCTCTCCATTCTCCTTTCCTCTTCTCTCCAGTCTCATTCATAAACTTATTTGTAGATTTAGATGAAGAAATCGATAATGCAGATCAATGTAGTACTCCAACAGCAATCCCAAGTTTGCTTTCTTAAAAAAAATTTCCTGATATAATCTTTCATTATGTTTTCATCTTTGCCCTAAAAGTGAAATAGAGGGTATACAACTATATAGGTTCTCTATGCATGTCTGTCTATGCATACCAATCTAAGGTATGCCATTATACTTTCTTTTGTACAGAATTATTTATTTAAAAAATAAAGCACTCAAATGTCATGATTTATAATTATTCCTATGATTATAAATGTCTTTTATTGAAGGTAGAAAAAATTTGATAGAATTTATGAGTGAAAAAAATATCTTGTCCTTCCATAAACTCATTCAAATACAAGTAAGAGTTACACTCTGGCCAGCCAAGATGGAGAAGAGAAGCTAGTCACTGTTCTGAGATCTCTTGGCTGCCCTTCAGAATTAATATAAATCAAGTATCTTAACAGAATTCAAATCCACTTAATCCAGAAAGAGCAAAGTAGAAGAACATCTACCAACAAAATCTGTCTCAGGGGGATGTCAGTGAACCAGGGACAGAGAACAGAGAACCAGAGGAGGGGTGGTGAGGTGAAACCCAGGATTAAGCTCAGAGCAGCCTCGGAAGCTTTGGCTTTGTGAGCATGCAAGAGAGCAGCACAGTGGGTGGGGGAGCTCTAGTGCCACAGCTAGAAATCAATCTGGTCAGCTCCACTGACCTGGAAGACCAGGACCAGGAGTCGAATATTTTTAGGGGAGACCCCATATTTGCAGGTGAGCCCCCCCCAGCCCTGTGAGAGAAAAGGAATTTTTCCAGAACAAACACAGTAACAGCTTCCCCACACCACCACCCCAGGCTCAGGTGTGGGTAACAAATCTCTCTCAGGACTGAAATTAACTAAATTGCTCAGGGACTCAGAAAACATAGTCTAAGGATAATTCAGACCCTGCTGCTTCCCCACACCCATTCCCCACTGGCCTAGTGTAAGTGGACTTCAACCAAGCTCACAGACACTCCAGAGAAAGCCTTTCACACCCCTTATTGGCCAGCCTGCTTGTAGATAGTAAGCCCAGTGAGCAAAGCCTCTAGGGTTTTCAAAACCTGTGAAGCAGTCCCTCCCCCAAGACAAGATCCTAGGAAAATGAAGAAAGGCCAATGATAAGGGGAGTGCAATGAAAGCTACTTTGAAGGTAAATACCCTAACTCAGAGAAAACCCGAATTCCTGAGGAGAATATGAATTGGTCTCCAGAGATTACATGAAAGACTTCTTAGAAGAGATCAGGAAAGAGTTTAAAAATCAATTGGAAAAATTGGGAAAAGAAACTCAAGAGAAAATTGACACTTTTCAGGGATGGAGCCAATATGGCAGCAGGAGAAGAACCTATCTTAGGTGTTCTCTCCAAAATATTTCAAAAACCTTAAAATTATGACCCTAGCTAAATTTTCAATAGAGAGAAACCACAGAAAGATCCAGTGAGGCAATTCTCCAGTCCAAGATAACATGGAAAATAGTGGGAAAACTGTGTTCCATGGTGTTGAAGGGGAAATACCATATGCCTAGCAAAGAACTTCAACCTTCTGGGAACAGCCCCAGGGCTCCTGGAAGTGCTGGCTCCAGGAAGCAGAAGCAGTTCCCTGACCTGCACCCCAGGGAGCACCGAGCACAACTTGGACAATCAGTAGGGAGATCTCTTCCAGAATGAGGGTCAAGCTCAGGTCCTTAGTGTGGCCCGGACACTCAGTGCAGCCCAGGCCCCCTGCAATCAGCACAGCTGCTGCAGCCCAGATCCCAGGAAACAGAAGCCACCCAGAAGTCCAGCAGTTGCTCCATAAGTGCAAAGACTTCAGTGTGTGAGGCTGTCCTGGTCTCTGAATGACAACAAGCAAACCCATCTGCCCTGGGGCTATGATGGGGGTCCCTGCTATATGGGGGTCCTTGTGGGGGGTTGTACCAATAATACTCAAAAGCTCAGGAAGCACCCTAAACCCAGGCACAGGCTAGGGAAAAGAGTAAACAAAAAAAAAGAACCTGACTATAGACAATTACTTTGGCCCATGGAGGATGAAAATACTCAATCTGAAGATGAGAAAGTTCAAGATTCTACCTCTAAAGACTCCAAGAAATATAGAAATTGGGCTCAGGCTATGACAGAGCTCACAAAAGATTTTGAAAATCAAGTAAGGGAGATAGAATAAAACTGGGAAAGGAAACGAGAGAAATGCAGGAAAAACATGAAAATGAAGTCAGCAGCTTAGTCAAGGAGATCCAAAAAATGCTGAAAAAAATAACATGTCAAAAACCAGCTTAGGTCAAATGAATAAAACAGTTCAAAAAAGTTATTGAGGAGAAGAATGCTTTTAAAAGTAAAATTGGCCAGATGGAAAAGGAGATGAGAAAGCTATCTGACGAAAACAAATCCTTCCATTGAGGAATGGAGCTAAAGGAAAAATGATGACTTTGAAAGAAATCAAGACACAATAGTTCAACATCAAAAGAAGTAAAAATTAGCAGAAAATGTGAAATATATCACTGAAAAACAACTGATCTGGAAAACAGTTCCAGGAAAGATAATTTTAAAATTATTGGGCTCCCTGAAAGTCATGACCAGGAAAAGAGCATTGATCTCATTTTTAAAGAAAATTGAACTGAGGGTAAAATAAAAATGGAGAGAATTCATTGATCTCCTCCTGGAAGGAGATCCAAAAAAACCAAACCCCCACGAATATTATAGCCAAGTTCCAGAACTCCCAAATCAAAGAGAACATATTACAAGCAGCAAGAAGTATACAATACAAATATCATGGAGCTGCAGTCAGGATCACACAGGTCTTAGCAGAAACTACATTAAGGATTCATAGGGCTTGGAATATAATACTCTGGGAGGCAAAAGAGCTTGAAATGCAACCAAGAATCAACTAACCAGCAAAACTGAACATCCTCTTCCAGGGGAAAAGATGGACTTCCAATGAAACAGGGGAATTTCAAATACTCCTGTTGAAATGACCAGAGCTATACAGAAAGTTTGACCTTCAAGTACAGGACTCGAGTGAAGCATAGAGAGGGTGGACTAGAACAGTAAATTATGAGGGATGAATGATTATGAACTACATATATTCCTGCATGGAAAGATGATACTGATAATACTCATATGAACATTCTCATGTAATAGAGCAGGTAGAAAGAGCTTTTATAGATGAGGACCAGGAGAGAACTGAATTTGAAGATATAATATATTGTAAAAATGGAGTCAATGGCCAAAAGGAAAGGAAAATATACTGAGAGAAAGAAAGGAGAGGTAGAATGGGTTAAGATATTTCATATATAAGATATGTCATTTAGCTTTTGCCATGGTATGGAAGGGAGGAAGAGGAGGGGGAATGAGGGAACCTTCATTCTCATTGGAAACAGCTCAGAGAGGAAACAGTATACACCCTCAATAGGGTATAGACATCTAGAAGAAAAAGGAAAGAAGGAGGACAGGGGGAGGGGAGGGGGTGAAGTGGATGATAGAGGAGAGGATAGATCATAGTAGAGGATAGTCAGATATAACATTTTATTTTTTACTTTTTTCAAGATGCTGGGATTGGGTGGTCTGTCTGGGCCATGGTGCTAGGTGGTTGCTGATTCTTGGGGGGGGGGGTGTAATTTAGGCTTGGGGTCTCTGTTCTGTTCGGTTCTCTGGTCTTCCTGGTTCTCTGTCTGCTGGGTCACTCGGGTACCCCACAACACAATTTTGAAGAGGGACAGAGTGAAAGGAGAGAGAACATATAATAGATGGTATTGGGGAGGAAAGGATGGAGGGAATGACAATCAGCAACAGCAAATGTGGAATAATATGGAAGTAACAACTATGATGGACTTATGATAAAGAAAGTGATCCACCAAAGACAGAGCTGATGGTATCAGAATGCAGACTGAAAGACATTTTTTCTCTTTCTTTTACTTGATTTATCATGAGGTTTTACACTTTTTTGGAGTAGGGGGCATTATGTTTACTCTTTTTTTTTAGGTTTTTGCAAGGCTAACAGGGTTAAGTGGCTTGCCCAAGGCCACACAGCTAGGTAATTATTAAGTGTCTGAGACTGGATTTGAACCCAGGTACTCCTGACTCCAAGGCCAGTGCTTTATCCACTATGCCACCTAGCCACCACTATGTTTACTCTTAGACAAGAATATTTTAGTAGAGTGTAAATAAGATAAAGAAAAAAATAAAGGAACTGGAAAAGGAAAAAGAAAATATGACCTTCTAAAGGAAGCCTTTCCCAACCCTTCTTAATTTCAGTGCTTTCCCTTTTTATTGTCTATTTATCTTATATGTATCTTGCTTTGTTTATATTTGTTTGCATGTCATCTCCCTCATTAGAATGTTTGCTCCTTGAGGGCAGATTCTGTCTTTTGCTTCTTTTATCTGTTCCCAGAATTTAACACAGTCTGAAACACAGTAGGTGCATAATAAACATTTGTTTATTGATTAGGGGTAAAAAAAGTAAATTAACACCTTGCAACAAGAAAACAAATCTTTAGAAAATACAATTGTACAAATGCAAAAAGAAAATAATTCTCTCAGATCCTCAATTAGGCAAATGCAAAAAAGAATGATTCTCTCAAAGAAAATGGAAAATTCCTTCAAAAAATAGAATTGACCAATTGAGCAAAAGGTAAATTAAGAAAATTCTTCTCTAAAAAAAAGAATGGAATCTGTGGAAAATAATGAATTCATGAGACAATAAGAATCTATTAAACAAAACCAAAAAATCAAAAAAATAGAAGAGGGGTGGCTAGGTGGCATAGTGGATAGAGCACCGGCTTTGGAGTCAGGAGTACCTGGGTTCAAATCCAGGCTCAGACACTTAATAATTACCTAGCTGTATGGCCTTGGGCAAGCCACGTAACCCCATTGCCTTGCAAAAACCTAAAAAAATAGAAGAAAATGTAAAATATTTCATTGCCAAAACCATTGTCCTTGAGAAAAGACCCAAGAGAGACAATTTAAGAATAATTAGGCTTCTGGAATACATTGAGGAGAAAAAAAACCTGGACTCCATATTACAGGATTTAGTGAAGGAAAAATGCCCTGACATCATGGAACCAGAGGACCAAATAGTTATTGAAAGAATACATCAATTCCCTCCTGAAAGGGATCCCAAAATGAAAACACCAAGAAATACTGTGACCAAATTCCACAACTATCTATTAAAAGAGAAAATCCTGCAAGCAGTCTAAAAGAAACAATTTAGACACCAAGGAGACACAGCAAGGATTATACAGGACCTGGCTGCATCAACGTTAAGGGATCAAAGGACCTGGAATGCAGTATTCCAAAGAGCAGGAATGCAGCCAAGAATCCACTTTCCAGCAAAACTGAACCTTCTCTACCAGGAGGAAAGTTGGACATTTAATGAAATAGGCGACTTCCAACTTTTGCTGATGAAAAGACCAGAATTAAATAGAAAATTTGGACTTCAAATTGTAGACTCAGGAGACACATGAAAAGGGGAAAAAAGAGAAAAGAAAAACAACTATTCAATAAGATGAAACTGACTATATCTCCTACTCGGGAGAAAGATTCTCATAACTCTTGAGAATTGTAACTCTATCAGAGAGAATATACTTTAGTCAGAAGAGATGGACACTTTTGACTTATCCATGAATGATAGACTGATTTAAAAATACTATCCTTAAAAGGGGAAGGCAGTAAAGAGATGGTAGAATGGAGGAGACTGAATGGGACAAATACATAAAGAGTTATAAAGGCCTTATTGCAAGAGAGGGTAAGAAGGGAGGAAGTAAGAACCACCTGAATCTTACTTTCATCAGACTTGGCTTAAAGTTAACATATACACACTCAGTTAAGTTAAGAAACTTATCTTACCTTTCAAGTATTAAAAGGGGAAAGGGGGAGGGGGGAGGAAAAGAGGAACTAACAGAAAGAAAGAAAGGATGGGAAAAGGGGCAAAGAGAAAGGGGAAAGAATTGGGAGGGGGTTGGATATAAGGAAGCAAACACATTGAAGGCGAAGGTATTCAGAAACAAAATACTAGGGAATATGGATAAAGTGAATAAAGGGTAAAAATACAAACAAAGGGAAGATAACATGAAGGCTAAGAAAGTTATTAATTTTAACTTTGAATGTGAATGGGATGAACTCTCCCATAAAATATGTGAATATCAGAGTGGATTAAAAAACAGAATTCTACAATATGTTGCTTATAAGAAATGCATATGAAGCAGAGAAAAACATATAGACAATATATTTTGCTTCAGGTGAAGTGAAAAAATCAGGGGGAGAAATCCTTATCTCAGACAAAGTAGCTGCAAAAATAGATATTGCTAAAAGAGATAAGAAAACTATATCCTCCTAAAAGGTATCATAAACAATGAAGCAATTTCAATGCTAAATATATATGTATCACACTTGGTATAGCATCCAAATTCTTAGAGGAGAAGTTGAATGAGTTACAGGAAGACATAGACAGTAAAAGACAGTAAAACTCTGCTGGTAGGAGACCTCAAGTGCCCTCTCAGATTTAGATAAACCTAACCATAAAATAAACAAGGAGGGACTTAATGAGGTAAATAGAATGTTAGAAAACCCAGTCATGATAGACCTTTGGAGGAAATTGAATGGGGATAGAAAGCAATATATGTTTTTTTTCTGCAGTACATGCCACTTAACACAAAAATTGGCCATATATAAGGGCATAAAAACTTGTAATCAAATGCTTCAAGGCAGAAATAGTAATACATCTTTCTCAGACCATAATGCAATAAAAATCACATGCAATAATGGGCCATGGAGACATAGACCTAAAACTAATTTGAAAATAAATTATTTCAATTTAAAGAATGAGTGGATCAAACAAAAAATTATAGAAAGAATTAATGATTTCATTGTAGTTAATGACAATAATGAAACAACACACCAAAACTTATGTGATGCAGAAAAGGTAGTTGTCAGGGGATATAATATATCTTTAAATGATTACATGAATACATTGGAGAAAGAGGAAATCAATGAAATAAACATGCAGCTAAAAGACCTAGAGAAAGATCAAATTAAAAACCCCCAATCAAATACAAAATTAGAAAATCTAAAAATTCAGGAGAAATTAATAAAATCGAAAGAAAACTATTGAATTAATAAACAAAACCAAGAGTTGGTTAGATCAAAAAACCAAAAAAAATTGATAAACCTATCATTAAATTGATTAAAACAAAAGAAAGAAGAAAACCACATTGCTAGTATCATAAATGAAAAATGTTAAATACCCCACTGAGGAGAAAATTAAAATAATAATTTGCAATTATTTTGCCCGACTGTATGCCAATAAATTTGATAATCTAAGTGAAATAGATGAATATTTACAAAAAATAGGTTGCCCAGGTTAAATGAAGAGGAAATTAAATATCTAAATAACCCTTTCTCATAAAAAGAAATTCAATAAGCCATCATTGTACTACCTAAGAAAATATATCCAGGACCAGATGAATTCACAAGTGAATTCTATCAAACATTTAAGGAACAATTGATTCCAATTCTATATAAATTCTTTCAAAAAAGAGGTGAGGACAGAACTCTATTTCTATGACACTAATATAGTGCTAATAACTAATCCAGGGAGAGTCAAAACAGAGAGAAAATTATTGACCTATATAATGAATATAGATGTAAAAATCTTAAATAAAATCTTAGCAAAGTGATTATAACAAATTATCACTATCATAATACACTATGACCAATCAGGATTTATCCTAGGAATGCAGGGTTGGTTCAAAATTAGGAAAACTGTTAGTATAATTAACTATATAAATAATAATCCTAACAGAAATCATATGATTATCTCAATAGATGCTGAAAATACCTTTGACAAAATACAGCACCTATTCCTAGAGAGTGTAGGAATAAATGGATTTTCCTTAGAATGATTAGTAGTATCTATCTGAAATGAAACAAGCATTGTATGCCATGGGGATAAGCTAGAGGGTTTCCCAATAAGATCAGGGGTGAAACAAGGTTGCCTGTTATCATCACTACTATTCAATATTGTGTTAGAAATGTTATCTTCAGGGCAGCTAGGTGGCACAGTGGATAGAGCACTGGCCCTGGAGTCAGGAGTACTTGAGTTTAAATCTGGCCTCAGACACTTAATAATTGCCTAACTGTGTGACCTTGGGCAAGTCACTTAACCCCATTGGCTAAAATTTTAAAAGAAGGAAAAAAGAAAAAAGAAATGTTAACTTCAGCAATAAGAGAAGAAAAAACTAAAGAAATTCAAATTGGGAAGGAAAAAAGCAAAACTCTCACTTTTTTACAGATGACATGATGGTATATCCAGAGAATCTTAAAATATTATCTAAAAAACTACTAGAAACAATGAGCAACTAGAGCAATGTTGCAGGAAATAAAATAAGCCCTCATAAATCCTCAGCTTTTCTATATATTATTAACAAGATACAACAGCAAGAGTTAGAAAGAGAAATCCCATTCAAAGTAACTTCAGATAGTACAAAATGCTTGGGAATCTATCTGACAAGGCAGACTCAGAAACTCCATAAAAAATTTACAAAACACTTTTCACACAAATAAAAGCATATTTAAACAACTGGGCAAATATCAACTGCTCATGGTTAGCAATTTGAGCTAGTGTGTGTGTGTGTGTGTGTGTGTGTGTGTGTGTGTGTGTGTGTGTGTGTGTGTGTGTGTGTGTGTGTGTGTGTGTGTGTGTGTGTGTGTGTAAATGACAATTTTAGCTAAATTAAACTACTTATTTAGTGCCCTACCAATCAAAATTCCAAAAAATTATTTTAATGAGCTAGAATAAATTCTAAGTAAATTCATATGGAGAAATAAAAAGACTAGAATTTTCATGGGTTTAATGGGGAAAATAGTTCAAAAGAAGGTGCCTTAGCCCTACCAGATCTGAAGTTATATTATAAAGCATCAATCATCAAATCTGTCTGAAACAGGCTAAGAAATAGAGTGGTGGAGCAGTGGAATAGACTGGGTGTAAAAGAGATAGTAGGAAATGAATATAGTAATCTGCAGTTTGATAAACCCAAAGAGTCCAGCTTCAAGGATAAAAGCTCTCTCTTCAATTAAAAACTATTGGGAAAATTGGAGGTTAGTAGAGGAGAAACTTGGATTTGACCAACATTTCACACCTTATACCAAGATAAGATCACAATGGGTACAGGATTTAGACATAAATGACAATATTATAAACAACTAGGAAATCAAGGAATTGTTTACCTGCCAAATCTATGGAAAGGGAAGCAATTTATGACCAAGGAAGAGATGAAGAACATCATCAAAAACAAAGTAGATAATTTTGATTACATTAAATTAAAAGGCTTTTGTACAGACAAAACCACAGTAACCACAGACAAGAAATGTAGTAAATTGGGAAACACAGTGTTTCTGACAAAGGACTCATTTCTAAAATATATAGAGAACTGAGTCAAATTTTTAAAAAAGCCATTCCTCAATTGATAAATGGTCAAAGAATATGCAGAGGCATTTTACAGATGAGGAAATCAAAGCAATTCATAGTCATATGAAATATTGCTCTAATTCTTTACTTATTAGAGAAATTCAAATTAAAGCATCTCTGAGGTATTACCTCACACCCTTCAGACTGACCAATATGACCAGAAAGGACAATGATCAATGCTGGAAGGGATATGAAAAATCTGGGGCACTAATACATTGTTAGTATAGCTGTGAACTGATCCAACCTTTCTGGAGAGCAATTTGGAATTATACCCAAAGAGCAATAAAAATGTGCAAACCTCTTGATCCAGAAATACCATTACTCAATCTATACCCTGAAGAGATCATGAAAAAGGGTGAAAACATCACTTGTACAAAAAATATTCATAGCAGCCCTCTTTGTGGTAGCAAAAAAATTGGAAATTGATGAACACCTATGAATTGGAGAATGGCTGAACAAACTGGTGTTATAGAACACTATTGTTCTATTAAAAACCAGGAGGGATGGCAATTCAGAGAAGCCTGGAAGGATTTGCATGAGCTAAAGCTGATGAGCAGAACCAGAACATTGTACACCATAACAGCAACATGGGGTTGATGATTAGTATTAATGGACTTGCCCATTTCATCAGTGCATCAGGGACAATATTGGCATATCTGTGATGAAGAAATACCATATGTAACCAGAGGGAAAAAATAGTGGAGTTTAAACAAAGACCAAAGACTGTTATCTTTAATTTAAAAAAAAAGAAAATCTTTATTTTATTATGTAATTTTATTATCTCCTATATTTTATTTTTCCTTAAGGATATTATTTCTCTCTCAACACATTGAGTTTTCATCAATGTATAGCATGGAAACAATGTAAAGACTATCAGACTGCCTTCTGTGGGAGGTGGAGGAAGAGAAGTGAGATTAGGGGAAAATAAATGAATTTTTTAAAAAAGAGTTACACTCAGGATCTGCATTGCCATATTAGTCAGTGTCTTTTCTTACTATATCCTCTCTCTGTCCTCCTTGTCCACCAGCTCATTGAACAACTTCTTTAGACCAACAAAGCTCACTTAGCCCAGGATCCCCAGTACAACTAGAAAATGAAGCAGCTATCGCAGCAGAGGAGGGCAGAGTATCATGGTAGCAACAGAAATCTCTGCCCAAGCCCTCAAGCAGATTTCTATAGATTGAAGTTAGTATCAAGATTTGCCCTTTCTCTAACATTAGAGGGTAGCAAAGATTATATCTTCCATATCTTGAAACTAAATAAAATTGATCCAGAAGACTTTCAGTACTAGACAATTTTGACCAAATAGAAATTACAATGACCAGCAGAAAACCTCTATTTGAAATTCATGACATAAATGTAGAAAGGTTTATGTGTCCATAATTGATTTTAAGTTACATTGCAGATAAGAAACATTTAGACAACTTTAATAAGGTTCTGAATATATTATAAGAATTCATTACAAGATCACTCTTGTCTTAAGACAGTATTTCTGTTGAACACGTAAATTATCTAAATAAGTGTTGACTTTAACAGATGAATATTAAAATAAATAATTCACTATTTAATTTTTAAAATTCTTTAAAAATATATGGTGGCATTAGTGTAAGACTAAACAATCAGACTGCTTATAGCTTAGGGAATTTGCAAAGAAAGAATTTGGCAAGCATCATAAAACTAGAGGAACTTCAGTAGCACATTAAAAACTGCTTCGAGGGTTCAATGATGAATTCTCTTACGAATTGAAAATGTCAATAATATAGATTAACAGTATTCTTGGAAAGTTCATATCTATTAGAACATAAAGTGGAGGGGCGGCTAGGTGGCGTAGTGAATAAAGCACCGGCCCTGGAGTCAGGAGTACCTGGGTTCAAATCTGGTCTCAGACACTTAATAATTACCTAGCCGTGTGGCCTTGGGCAAGCCACTTAACCCTGTTTGCCTTGCAAAAACCTAAAAAAAAAAGAAAGAAAGTAAAGTGGAGAGGAATCTGTGGCTAGAGTTAAGAAAATGTGAGTTCAAATCCAGGCTCATCTACTCACAAACTGTGTAACCAAAGGCAAGTCATTTAACTCTGACTTGCCTCAGTTCTTCAACTGTAAAATGAATATAACAAGAGTATTTTCCAGGTTAAGATAAAATGAGATATTTATAAAGTGTTAATGTATATAATAGACACATAATGAATGTTTCTTCCCTTTCCCATCCACATGGTCTTAATCTGTGACCTGTGGCCTTATCTTATTGGACTTAATGGATGGGACTTCAAATTTCCTCCCAACAGTCTCCTTAGTATGGTGCCCAGTCTCACCTATATGAGGACCTTAAATAAACCTTTCACACTATTTGTTCAACATGTTTCAGGCACTAAGACCCCTCCCCTGGTCTTCCAAAATTATTTTATATTTTGTCTTCTCCCATTAGAATGTAAACACAATGAAAATAAAGAATATCTCAATATCTCTGTGTGTTTCTCTCTCTCTCTCTCTCTCTCTCTCTCTCTCTCTCTCTCTCTCTCTCTCTCTCTCTCTCTCTCTCTCTCTCTCTCCAAAAACCTAGGATCAGTTATTTTGAATTAGAGTTTCAGGGGAAAATGTGGATACAAATATGAGACAATATCAGAATCATAATGGTATTGGTTTTAATATTCACACAGTTCTGCTGAAATAGAATATAGAAGATCATCAGTCCATCGTTTAGTAATGACTTCTTAGAACTTGGGCAAATATTAAATATTTTAATCACAGCATTTGTCTGTGTGTGTGTGTGTGTGTGTGTGAGAGAGAGAGAGAGAGAGAGAGAGAGAGAGAGAGAGAGAGAGAGAGAGATTCAAAAGGATGAGAGTTTCTGAGAGACCTATGTTTCTTTTTTAAAATTTAATATTTATTTATTCTCATTTTGTACAAATGATGTTTTTTATACATTAATAAAATATTCTTGTTTAAGAGTAAACAAAATACCCCCTCCCCAAAAAATATAGACTCACTTGAGTGATAAAGTAAAGGGGAAATAAAAAGAATTAAAATTAAAAAATAATAGTAATAATTGTAAGTATGGCCAGGTGTCGCAGTGAACAGACCACCAACCCTGGAGCCAGGAGCACCTGAGCCCATATCCAGCCCCATATACCCAACAATCACCCATCCATGTGACATACAAGCCACCCCAACCCCACTGACTTGCAAAAATCAAGCAAAAAATAAAAAAAAAATACCCAAAACAAAATGTTTCAAGTAAAATTATCCTGCCTACAAAGAAAAAGACTGAGGCAGAGCTGTAAGTCAATGGCACTTTATTAAAGGGTCCATGATCCCCTCTAATGAAGTGGACCTCAGATCTTTCTCACAATCTGATATACCCTCTCCTTCCAGGGTCCCACTTATATGAGGGTTGGTATCTCAAACAAAGAATAATTTTGGGTGGCTAGGTGGTGCAGTGGATAAAGCACTGGCCCTGGAGTCAGGAGTACCTGGGTTCAAATCTGGTCTCAGACACTTCATAATTACCTAGCTGTGTTGCCTTGGGAAAGCCATTTAACCCCATTGCCTAGCAAAAACCTAAAAAAAAGGAATAATTTTATAGGCTGACTTATGATGGAAAGGCTAAAATAAGCAAAATAAAATAGCAGTGTCATGAGTTGGGCAAAACAAAAATATTGTTGCTGACTAGGTGGTCACAAAATGAATGGACTCCTACTTAGGTTAGGCAGGAGGAGATGGCAAAGGCTATACATACTAACTTGGAGGTCATAAGATGATAATAAGATAGTCACTTTCTTATGTTGGATGACAGAAAATAGTTCATAAGTACAAAACCAAATTGGAAGATTTTTCTTGTTGCTGAGTCCCTTTCTAGACTCCGTTATCCTTCCCCAGGTGAGCATTGGAGGAGTGGGAGATGACAAGTTCTCCCTTTGTACACCAAGGTCTCCATTTATTTACCAAATTCAAGTACTTAAATATACTTCCCAATCTCGAATCCACTCCTACTCCCCTGGCACTTAGGAAAACAACATTCTGGTACTCAAGGGCACCAGATGATGAAGATTTACAGTATTCCCACACCCAACAGTCCCTAACACCTTGTAATTGAGTCACTTGTATCACACCGGGCTTTGTCACCAAGTCAAGGAGAAACAAAGATGGAGGGTCTCTTACTAGCTTTCCATGATTGCCCAAGTGATCCTAACATCTACATTATACAGCTCTAGGAACTAATGAAAGCTTAGAGTTTGAGTAGGGATGCTCACTCATTAAATCAACTTTCTCGCCTACATATAATTATCTATCCTTTCAATGTAGAAATTAGCTAGGAATGAGATACTAATTAATCACCATCAACAAAGAAAATGTTGATTCTTTTACAACCTGTTTTTTATTGATTACCTAAGGTAATTAACAAAATTTTTGAATGGAAACAAGTCTGAAAAAACTAAATTTATTTAGGTCATAGATTTTCATTGTAAATTTTTTATTCATGTTAAGCATATATACATATATATTCATATATACATATATATAAATATATACATATATGTATATATTATATATATATATATATATATATATATATATATATTTCATTTCTGATCTCTTATTCTGAAGTGGATAGCATCTTCCTTCATAGGTCCAAGGTTTTCAATATTTTTTCAAAATCAACCAGGTCATCATTTTCTATGCCATAGTAATATTCCAAAATAATAACATCCTATTTGAGAGGTTTTCTATGAAATTTTACCCAAAATTTTCTGCATTCTTGTATTCTTGGCTATATTGATTTTATTTATCAAAGAAAATTTTAATTTAAAATAATCTAAAATTATCCATTTTCTACTTTAACAGTGCTCTCAACTTATAGTTTAAAATCATGAAAAATGAGTACACTTCTCATGTCATATCTTACTTTGTAATTTTGTAGTCATATTTCATAAAATATATGTCAAATGAATTTCCTTCTGAAAAATTACCTTCTCCATTTATTTATTTAGCAACTACTATTTGCTAGGCCTGAAGATGTCATGATCAAAATGCAGCAGCCCTTGCCCTAAGGAGCTGATACTGGGAGAAAAATACACCATACTTACATACATACATATATACATACAGAGAGAGAGAGAGAGAGAGAGAGAGAGAGAGAGAGAGAGAGAGAGATGGAGGAAACAGAGAATGAGAGAGGCAGAGGTAGAGACAGAGAAGAAAGAAAAATGCAATGGGAATTTTTTAGGAGGTAAGGAATCAGGTAATGCAACCAATGAAGTTGGTATTTGAATTGTAGTTTAATGTAAACTAAGAATTCTATACATGCAAGGAGAAAAAAAAATATTAAACATCACAAGCCTGAGAGATTACCTAAACCAAAACTTGGAAATAAGCTAACATGTCATATAATCAAGCAATTATAGTTGGAAGGGATATTAGTAGCTACCTAGTGCTATGCATGTTATGAAAAAGAATCTCCAACACAATGTCATCAGTAAGTGGTCCTCTAACTTGGGGAATTTTTGTGAGCCTCAAATGAGAATATGGATGTATGAAAATAAGTTCAAAAAACTTAAAGGGCCAGATAAATGTTAATTGCAATTATAATTGTTTTTATTGCCCTATGGTCCCCAATCCATCAGTCTATGGAATAGAGCATCCTCTGAATTTTCTACTGCCTTCTGGCTGAATTCATGGAATGTTCAATGAGCATGGTTACAGGGATGCTTGGAAATGTTTAATAACAAAGTTCTCTGGAAGGGAAAAAGTATGCATATGTGTTTTAGCTTAATCTTCATTATTAACACTTTTTTAAGTCGAGAAATCATCATAAAAATAAATCAAACTGGGGCAGTAGTGCATAGAATACCTGCCCTGGAGTCAGAAGGACCTTAGTCCAAATTTGGTCTCAGACAATTAACACTTACCTAGCTGTGTGACCTTGGGCAAGTGTCTTAAGCCCATTTCCTTGCAAAAACCAATACATAACATACATACATACATACATCAGTCAAACCTTGCTGAATTCTGGAATATAAATGCTCATACTGAAAATTTAATATTACAAGTGAGTTAGAGCTGGTTCCAGCACATGCCTATTTTTTTGTTTATACATTTCCAGTGAGGGAAAAATGAAGTAAGCCTGATTCAATTTAGTTCAGATTATTAGAAATGTCTTTCTGACAACTGGCCTAAATTTTCCTTTTAGAAAATTCTACCCTTTATTCCTGCTTCTTTCCTCAGTGACATAACAGACCAAAAATTTTATTGATTTTCCCCTGACCACCCTTCAAATACTCAAATATAATTATCATATCTCACAATATCTTCATGCTAAATAACCGATCTTCATATGACATTAACTTGAGGCTCTTCCCCATCTTATTTGATTTATTCTGGTTACTTTCCAACTTTCTAAATTGTAGATCCTGGAAACTGACACAAAATATGGAATATAAGTGGAATATTTTTTTATTATCAGAAGCAATTCCTTTCTTGAGTTCAAAATTAAAATAACATTTTAACTATTTTCCACTGATGACTCACATTAAACACAGTATACTAAAAAACCCAGGCAATTTATTGTTTACAAATGATTCCCTTAGTTTTTACTGAAACTCAGTAAAAAGAAAAATGTTATATTTTAAATTTGTTCCTATTAAATTTTGTATTATTCCATATATCCACATGTCCTATACCTAAAGTTATTTTTAATTGTGACTGACTTCCTGTTTTTTAACTATCCTTCCAAACTTTGCATAATCCTCAGTTTCACTGAAAATACTATCTATACCTTTTTTCCAGGTCATTGATAAAAATGTTAAACTGCACAGGGTGAAGTACAGATGTTGGGACCACACTAAAGAGATCTACCCAATTAACACTAAACCTTTAATGATGACTCTTGGTGTCCAAATCCATGTAATTTTTCTGTTATCTTGCCTGAATCTCTTCATCTTTTCTAAAAGATTAATATAAAATACATTGTCAAATGCTTTGCTAAAATCCAGTAAAATTCTATCGGTAATATTCTCTTTATTTACCAGTGTAACAATCTTGAAAAAAGATAACAAGAAAATTATTTTCATATGACATATCCTTAATGAAACTATGATGGGTTGGGGTTTTTTTAATGAGTGCTCCCCTTTCTGTATGTTCTCTAATCATCTCCTTAATAATGTATTCATTTGTCATTCCAGTTAGCATTGGTCAGGACAAAAAGAGATCTTAGATTATTTCACTGAGAATCTAATATAAATAAAAGTGCTGAAATGTAGCTAAATGCAATACCTTCATTTGGCATACATACTACAAAGATTTTAACAAGTTGTTCTTTATGACCGCAGTTATCACATATTCAGGAAAAATCTGACAAATCAACATGTACTTTTTGCACTTTTCAATTTTCCATGGGCCTCATGGTTAGCCATCCAGCCCTGTCAGACTGACCTAACAGGAGGATCTGGGGCACCTGTATTGGAGCCCTCCCAGCTGGCCTGCTGTGCCATTGACCTACTGAGCAGAAACTCAAGGGGCTTCCACTGCAGATCTCTTCTGTAGCTGAGAACCTCCAACTTGTCCCCTCCACACTCTGCTGCATGAGTGCTAGGTTTTAGTTCCCTACCCTGGGCATACTCCTGCT
This sequence comes from Macrotis lagotis, assembly GCF_037893015.1. Lineage (NCBI taxonomy): Eukaryota > Metazoa > Chordata > Mammalia > Peramelemorphia > Peramelidae > Macrotis > Macrotis lagotis. Next base: position 47,733,066 of record NC_133662.1, on the reverse strand, counting down.
CCAACCAAGACAAACCTTGCTGGAAAATGCTCCATTCTGTTCTTTTGCGGCTTCTTCACTTCAGAATCCTTTGAGAGGTTTGATTAGTATTTTTTTCCAGAGGAAAACCCATAAGGAAATAAATTCCTGGCTTCTCTCATCTATCTTGGCTCCACTTCAGGAACTTAAAATTTTAAAAGATGATTATCAAAAATTCTTCTATATTTAATTGGGAAATAATATAAAAATCATTTTCAAAAAAAGATTTAGGTGTCCTTTCATTATAAAACCAAACTATTTGTGTGCTCCACTGATTTATAGAGTTCATAGAGGAATGGTGTGAAATAGGGTGTTCTCTAGTGCTTTTTGAATCAATCAAAGATAACTCAATTTGTCCTTTCACTAATCAGTTAATAATTACTAAGTATCCACTATGAGAAAAGGACTTCTCATTACTGAGGATACAAAGAATGCACAAAGTAGCCCCTGTTCTTAAGGAGCTCATAGTAAAATGGAAGATAAAATGCTAGACATGGGGAAGAGTAAATGAAAAATACTGGAGTTAAGAAATGGAGCATTTTATGTGAGGACCAGCAAGAAAGTCACTGGATGTCAGAGTACATGATATAGAATAGGAACTAAGAATTCCAGAAAGTTAGGAGTAGGCCAGGTTGTGAAATATTCTGAAAACTAAATCAAGGAGCCACTGGAGATTATTGAATACTAGGTGACATAGTCAGATTTCTTTAGAATGATTATGATGACAGTTGCATACTATTCCACTAGTCTAGATGTGAGGTGACAGTTACCACACCAAGGTGGTAGCAGTGTCAGAAGGCAAAATATTTGAAAGATATTGCAATTTGGCAACAGATTAGATATAGGAGTAAGGGGAGAGGGAGGATGTAGAAAGGTAGTCTAGGCTGACTTCTGGGTTAGGAGCCTGAAGAATTAAGAGGAAGATGATATCCTTTACAGTAATAGGGAAGCTCTAAAAGGGGGTAATTTGAGATAATTTCTCTTTTGTATATATGGAGTTTAAGATGTCTCCTGAATGTCCAATTCAGGATGTTTGAAATTAAGTTGAAGATACAAGACTGTAGATGAACACAAAGATTGGGGAAGGATAGGTAAATGTGTGGATTCAACAACATAAATATGGTAATTGATCTATGAAAGCTGATGAAAATTCCAAGTGAAGAACTAGACAGGGAGAAATGAAGGTCAAGGAAAAGAATGCTATGGTACACCTGAGGTTAAAGGACATGATCTTAATGAGAATCCAACAAAGGAGATTGAGTAATGGATCAGATGGGTATGACCAGAGGACCAAGAGAATAGTGTCCTGAAAACCTAGAGGAAAAGAAAGTATCATGGAGGAGTGAAAAGGGATACAGCCAGATTAAAAACAAAGAGGACTAACAAAAGACTATTGGATTTGACAACTAAAAAATCATTGACAACCATGGAAAGAGCAATTTTGGTGTAATAAATCTGAAGTTTAAGCTTAAAGATTAAGACAACAATGAGAGCAGAGAAGATAGAGACAACTAATGTAGATGCCCTTTTTATGGAGTTCATCTTCATAAAGCAGGAGATTTATAAGATAAGAAATATAGAAGGATTAAGTGAAGTTTTTTCCAGAAAAGGGGAGGCATGGGAATGTTGATAGGCAATAAGAAAATGGAATAATAGGTGGTGGGAGATTGAAAATAAATGATAAAATGTGCATGACATTAAAAGGAGCTGTCTATTGGAGGAAACAGGAAGAAGTAGGATTAGGTTTCCCTAAAAAGTAAGGTCATTTCATCATATGAGATGGGGTGGAGGAAATAGTGGCAGAATATATATATATAAATGATATGAGAAAAGAGGAGGAAAGGAAGTCACATAATAAGGTTTCAAATTTGAATTGGCCAATGAAGACATTATTGGTAACTTCAGAGAGAGCAGTTTTGGTTGAATGATGGGGGTAGTATCAGATTGTAGAGAAGTAAAATGAAAATATGAAGAAAGGAAGTAGGAGCAGCGATTGTAGATGGATATCAGAAGATTATCCAAAGATGGAGAAGAGATGAGATGATAGCTATTGGGGATGGATGCAAATGTTATTTGATGATAGGAAAGACATGGGCATGTTTGTAGGCAGTTAGGAAGCAGTAAATCAACAAGGAGAGATTGAAGATTAATGAAAAGGTGGGCAAAATGAATGAAATCAATCTTGTGGAGAAGATGTAAAGAAATGGCCTTGTGTATGTAGAGGTGTTTGCCTTGATAAGAAAGTTTCTCTTCCTATAAGACTAGAGTGAAGGAGAGATAGAAGTTATTGTGATGATGTGAGATGAAAAGAGGTTAATGACTTCATTTTTTCAGTAAAACATGAGGCAAAGTTGTCAGCTAAAGGTAAGGGGAAAGGGAGAACCTTAGGCAGTTTAAGGTCAATGGCAGTAAATTAATTTGGTGTTAAAAAATATTGCCTTGCCACAGAAAGGGCCCAGTTTAGGTTATGTAATAAAAATGTGTAATGGATCCACTCAGCATGATTTTATTATATCCTCAAGTTATGTTCAATAGCAAATTTGTAGGAGTCAAGGCATCAAATGTTTGGAATGATCACAATTGAGACTTGACAGGGCAAGTGCCCCAACATAAAGTGAATAAAAGACTCAAGAAAAGAGGATAACTGATTTACCAACTGATCATAAGGTTTAATGGAAGTGAGTATTGACAGTGTAGAGGTGATGACCGGGAAAAGAATTCTGGGATCAATAGATTGAAGATTATAGTGAGGACAGATAACAGGCGAAAGATTTCAGTAATTTGGGAGAGATGCAATGACGACATACTTCAATCCAGATAAGGGAATTTCAGAGTTCATGAACATGGAAGTCTGGCCTTATAATTTGATGTTTATGGCAAGATTAAGGGTGGACACCTTATTTTGTGGCACAGGAGAGGTAGTAGGTCATGTGAAATAAGTAAATTGAGAAGTTACGAGGTTAGAGTGTTTGAAGAATTATCAATATTAATGCTGCTAAATGTCTCCCGATTAATATTACTTTCTTTTTTCTCTCTCTCTTATCTGTAAGCTATCACCATTTCAATAGTTAATACTCTTATTTATAAATCTCTTTACCAACTATCTCCATTTTTAAATTCTATCACAACTTCTGATAAGTGTGACTACTGCTCTCTTCCCTATACTTCCACTTTTCTTTTTCTTTCTTTATGTCTCCCTTCTCTCCAATTCCTACTACCAGTTTCATTAGAATAGAAGTTCCCTTGGGGAAGAGAGAAATTAGTTTTCTCCTTCTTATCTGTAAATCAAGACAATTTTTACTTCTCTAACAGCCTTGGTCTTCCTAATACTATATGACATATCTAATTACATATCTATAGCTCTGAAAAGTTAGCAATAAGAAAAATTAAATATCCAATATGTTAATCGTTTCTTTTATCTTTATATCACTAAATGTCTAAATCAATATTTCCTAGCTCTAGGAAACAAATATTTATTTTTAATCTCTACGTGTTTTAAGTCCTTCTTATTTCAATATCAACAAACCCTAGTTTATCCTTTTAGAAATGGTAAGGATTTTGCCATTGCCCACTGAACTAACATATACATTAGGCACCAAATTATCTTGACCCTCTCCTCTTCCTCTGTCCTTGAACTTAACCATCTGATCATGTAGCATATAGCCTTGATGTTAAATTCTTTAATTTTAATTTTATTTCCTATTCATAAACCATCACGGTTTTGATAGCTAAGAATTTTGTTGTTATAAATCTCTTTACTGACTGCTCTACTTTTGAATTTTGTTACAACTTCTATTAAATGGGACTTCTACTTTCTTCTCTTCCTTCCACTTTTCTTTTTATTTACTTTTGTCTCTTTTCTCTCATTCCTACTACCAACATCATTAGAACAGGAGTTTCCTGAGGGAAGAGAGAAATTAGTTTTTCAGAATTCATTTTGGAATGACTTAACATCTCTAAAAAATTGCTCTGGATTTCTTCTCTGTGTGGTCATTCTTTTCCACATTTATCTTCATGTGGTACATAGTGATTTTCAGCACAAATCTCTAGGTAATGTGAATGGATTTTATATATCTCAACCTTTGCAAATCCAGGCTAACACCTACTGTTTGGAAGTTGAGAATGTGAAAGGTGAAGCTTGGAAATAATGTTACTGGGAGATTTAGACCACCACAAACTAAAGCAAACATGCCCTCCAGTGTCCCTTCCATGTTGATTGTTCAATAGTCTCACACTAAGTTGAGTAAACAAATAACCCCCTGTGGTTGTGATAGAAAATGAGTTTGAAAAAAAATATATCAGATATCAAGTTGCAAACAGAAATAAAAAACCCAACTGACCTCGTAGGACAAAAACCAAAAGTACTGACAAAGGAGAAATTTCTTAATGGTATAAAAACAAAGCACAGTTCTAAATGGTATTTTGCTGTATGACTCAATATTATGTTTAAAATAGTTGTCATTGTTTTTATAAGAGTTTTACATATGTTATTTCAGTTAATCCTTACAAAAGCCTTGTGAGGTATGTTTTACATTTTAAAGATGAGGAAAATGAGACTAAGAAAAATGAAATGACTGGGTCAGGAAAACACAAAACATAATTATCTGAGATAGAATTAAAATTCAGGTCTTCTGAACTTTAAGTCTGATATCTATCAACTCTGACACTTAGATGCCTAAAGGCACAACTTGTGTCACATGCTTCAATAAGACTTTTCTGATTCCTGGGTTATTGATGCCTCAATAATAATTTCTTTATGTATTTCATATGCACATGCATACATATATATATATATGTATTACAGATAAGTGGAGTGAATATATTATACATGGTGTTTGTGTGTGTATGTGTGTGTGTGTGTGTGTGTGTGTGTGTGTGTGTGTGTTTAAAAGTGTTGAGGGATCTCCTAAACTTGTGTTTCTGGGTTACCATATTTTCCAGAAGCATTGGATTCAGAGCATGCAGGAGACCCTGAAGCTGTCCAGCATGATCCCCACCATAACTCCAAATCCAGCTGACAAAATTTGTCATTGTTACACTACCAGCTAGATTCCCTATGTGTCCTTGGGAGGCAAGACAGGCATAAGCCAATATGTGCCAAGCTGGGATAATTCTTTTTTCTCATTTATTGTATATTATTACAATAATTTTATTATAAGAGCAAATATAACCCTCCCCAAGAAGAAGAGAAACCTCAAGAATAGTGAGAGAGGAAAAAAATGTACTTCACCCTGTATTCAGATTCCAATGCCTCTGTCTCTGGGGTGAGTTGCCTTCTTTATCATAAGTCCACCAGAGAAGCTACTTCAATATTTCTCCCACAGTTACTATTACAAGCTGTATTACCCTCCACTCTATTCCTTCCCACTCTCATTCTATTCTCTCTCTCTCTCTCTCTCTCTCTCTCTCTCTCTCTCTCTCTCTCTCTCTCTCTCTCTCTCTCTCCTTTTATCCTGTCCTAGTGCAAAAGTGTGTTGTATCTGAGTACCATCTTCCATGATTTTCCCTCTCTTCTATCATCTACCCCCTTACCTTCCCCCATTCCCCCTTATCCCATCCCTTTCTTCTCATTTTTCTCTAGGGCAAGACAGATTTCTATACCCTATTAAGTGTGTATGTTATTTCCTCTCTGAGCCATTTCTGATGAGAATGAAAGCTCACTCATTCCCCCCTTGCCTTCCCTTGTTCCACTCCATTGAAAAAGCTTTTTCTTGACTCTTATATGAAATATCTTAACCCTTTCTTCCTCTCCTTTATCTTCCTCCCCATATGTTCCTTTATCAATGGGTGCATTGATCCATCTTTTTACTATTTTACAGCATTATATTACTCTCCTTCCTGTGCCCTATCTATAAATGCTCCTTCTAACAGCTCTTATAAATTAGAAAGTTCAAATGAGTAATCAGTATCTTCTTCCCATGCAAGAATACAAGCAGGTCAGCATCATTAAGTTCATCATAGTTAGTTCTTCATGGCCATGCCCAATATGGTTCACCAGAGGCCCATACTTGAAGATCAAACTTTTTGTTAAGCTCTGGGTTTTTTCCAATAGGAAAGTTTGAAAGTTACCTGTTTCATTGGAAGTCCATCTTTTCCCTTGAAAGAGGATGTTCAGTTTTGCTGGGCAATTGATTCTCAGTTGTAAATCAAGATCTTTTGCCTTCTGTAATATAATATTCCCATCTCTACAAGCCCTTAAGGTAGATGCTTCCTGATTCTGACTACAGAACCATGGTAGTTGAATTGTTTGTTTCTGGCAGCTTTTGGTATTTTCTCTTTGACTAGGGAATTTTGGAATTTGTTTGTAAGATTCTTGGAAGCTTTTCTTTTGGGATCTCTTTCAGGGGGTGACCTGTGAATTCCCTTAATTTCTATTTTACCCTCTGTTTTTAGGATCTCAGGGAAATTTTGCTATATCATTTCTTGAAAAATGAAGTCTAGTCTCTTTTCATGGTTGTGAGCCTCAGGTAACCCAACAATTTTCAAATTACGACTCCTGTATCAGTCTTCGAGGCTGATTGCTACCCCAGTGAGACATTTCACACTTTCTTCCAATCCCTGGTTTTTTTTTTAAAGTTTTATTTCTCCCTGATTTCTCACAAAGTCATCAACCTCCTCCAATTCCATTCTGTATTTGAAGGAGCTATTTCCTTCAGAGAGCTTTTTTATTTCCTTTTCTAGCTGGCCAGTTCTGCCTTTTTAAGGCATTCTCCTCATTTGCCTTTTATTTTGCTTTTTTCATTTGGCCTAAACTGGTTGGTGGCATATTATTTTATTCAGTACTTTTTTGTACTTCTTTCACCAAACTACTGATTTAGTTTCCATGATTTGTCTGCATTGCTCTCATTTCTCCTCACAATTTTTCTTCCACCCACCCCCTCAATTGCCCTTCAAAGTCCCCTTTCAGCTCATCCATAGCCTGAGACCACTTTCTATTTCTCTTAGAGGCTTTGAATACATAAGTTTCGAGTTTGTCATCTTCCTTTTCTTTTGTTTGCTCATTTCCTCAGCCTAAGACTAATTTACCACACTTCCAAGGCTTTGGACAAGTTTTTGGGATACCCCAGTCAGACCTTTATTCCTCCAAGGATTTATGCTCTCTTTGCTATGCTTTGATATGTAATGTAGATTACCACAAGAACTCCACTCTGCCGTGAAACTGTGAGAAGGGTCCCTGCATACTATCTTAGTATGGAAGGCCAAACTGCAACCTGGAACTGAGTATGGGCAAACCTCATAGTCCTGCCCCAGGGAGAGCAGAGAGATTTCTGCAATCTCCCCCTACCTCCTTACTCTCTGTGGGCTATGCTCTGGACATGCAGGCTGGCTTCCCCGATTCCCACTGCAGGTTCTTACCACAGGGCTCTGAGGCCAGTGCTTCCATACTCTGGTGCAGCAGAGTTCTCTCACTGCCCTGTCAAGCTGCTCCTGGTGATCCCTGTGCTGCACTGTGGCCACAGCCTTTGTCCATCCGTCAGTCCCAGTGAAACACACATTTCCCACCAAACTTATAAGTTGCCTTGGACTGGGAAATTTTAATCACTCAATCTTTCTTTGGGTTCTTCCCCTCCAAATTTTGACTAGAGTCATAATTTAATGGCTTTGGGAGTTTTTTTAGGAAGGAGTTTCAGGGAAATCCTGCCTTCATGCCACCATCTTGGCCATTGTCATTGTTTTAAGGTAAAGTATTACAGAGTAAGGAACATGTAAATTAAAAGCAATGATTAATACTATTAAATTAGATTTGATATGCCTCAAGATGATTAATAACAGAGGAAGTTAAAAAAAAACAAAAGAGAAATCTTACATAGTACTTCTATATTCAATGTTACCTGAATAAAGGGAAAATTTGAAGAATATTTTGTAGGCTTTTCTCCTCTGGTATAAAACAATTCTTTCTTGACTCTTTTATGTGAGAAAATAATTTTTTCCATTCTATCTCTTCTTTCCCCCTTCTTCCAATGCCTCCCTCTTTCCTCTGCTACTATTTTTAGATCATCCCCTCATAGTTAACTCACATCTCTTTGTTCATTTTTGCCATTCATGTCTGACTCTTTGTGATCCTACTTGAGATTTTCCTTGACAAAAATGGCTTGCCATTTCTTTTTTAAAAAAAATTTATTGATATTTTCTTTTTTCCAAATGAATGTTTTGAAAGAGTTTTCAACATTAATCCATATTTTTAGGTTACAAAATTTATTTTCACTCTCCTTTCCCATTCCCCTTCTCCTCAGTGGCAAAGTCAGGTTAACATTGAAAATTCATATTTGTGATAATTATTTTTATAGATTAGTCATTTTTGATATATGGGATTAGTTTTAAGGGAAAGAGATATTTAAGAGATAATTTTTATGAAGTGTTAATCAGATTCTGAAGGGGATTTTTTGGTTTTCTTTGTTTTTCTTCCTCTGGATGGGAAAAACATTGTTGATAGCCTGTATAATATGGTTTTCCTAGCTCTCTGAACTGCTGGGTGGAGCTCCTTCCAACAAGGTTGATCAACTCACAATGATGTTAATGTGTACATTGTTCTCTACATGGTTCTGTTCCCTTCACTCAGTATAAGATCCTGTAATTCATTCCATGCTTCTCTAGAGTCTGAACATATATGGGATTTTTTTCATAGAAAAATAATATTCCTTAATATTCATGTACTATAACTTGTTTAGCCATTCCTCAATTCAGGGGCATCGCCTAATCCACCCCAAACATGTGGTACTTTTCCCATTTTTACAATTTTTTCTGGATATAGAACTGGATTTGAAATTTCTGGGTCATTGGGAGTGAACAGTTTTATTGCTCTTTGGGTATAGTTGCATATTACTCTCCAGAATGGTTGGATCAGTTCACAATTCTAATAGCAATGCATCAATGACTCAATTCTCCCACAACCTCTCCAACATTGATCATTTTCTCTTTTTTCTCATCTTGGCCAATCTGATAGGAATGAAGCAATACCTCATAGTAGTTTTAATTTGCATCTCTCTAATTAATGATGATTTGAAACATTTTTTCATATGATTATATATAGCTTTAATTTTTTTCATTTGAAAACTGTCTTCATATCCTTTGACAATTTATCAATTGGGTAATGACTTGCAACCTGATAAATCTGATGCAATTCTCTACCTATTTTAAAAATGAGACATTTGTCAGAAGTCCTGATTGTGAAGATTGTTTCCCAGCTTTCTGCTTTCCTTCTAATTTTGGCAGCATTGATTTTATCAGTGCAAAACCTTTTTTAATTTAACATAGTCAAAACCATACATTTTATAGTTTATAATGTACTCTAATATTGTTTGGTCATAAATTTGTTTCCTTTCCATAGGTCTGATAGATAATTTCTTGGTCTATTAATTTATCTGTAGTGTCAGCCTTTATGTCTAAATCCTGTAACCATTTTGACTTTATTTTTGGTATAAGGTGTAAGATATGGTTCTATGCCTAGTTTTTGCAGTTTTCCCAACAATTTTTGTCAAATAGTGAGATTTTATCCCAGAAGCTGATATTTTTGTGTTTGTAAAACAGTGGATTGCTGTAGCATTTACTGTGATTTCTTTTGAACCTATCCTAATCTACTGATCTATTACTCTATTACTTAACCAGTGCCAGGCAGTTTTGATGACTGCCCCATTATAGTATAATTTTAGACATGATAGTACTAGGCCAACTTCCTTTACATTGTTTTCCATCAGTTTTCTTGCTATTCTTGCCTTTTTGTTGCTTCAGATGAATTTTGTTGCTATTTTCTTAGGTAGTTTGATTGGTATGGCACTGAAAAAGTAATTAAATTGGGGTAGAATATTAGCTCAACCTAAGCATGAGCAATTGACATTTTTCCAATTATTTAGATATGACTTTATTTAGGTGAGAATGTTTTCATACAGTTTCTGGTTTTGTCTCAGGAGGTAGATTTCCAAGTATTTAATGTTGTGTATAGTTACTTTAAATGTAATTTCTCTTTCTATATCTTGCTCTTGTGTTTTACTGTATATATATATATATATATATATATATATATATATATATATATATATATTTGAATGATTCTGTGGGTTTATTTTATATCCTGCTATTTTGCTGAATTTGTTAATTGTTTCAAAGCATTAGATGATTTTATTGGCTTCTCTAAATATACTATCATATGATCTGCAAAGAATGAAAGCTTTCCTTCCTCATTGCCAATTCTGATTCCTTCAATTTCTTTTTCTTCTTATTGATAAAACTAGAATTTCTAATATTATATTGAATAGCAATGTGATAATGAACATCTTTGTTTCACCCCTGATTTTATTGGAAATGCTCTGAGTTTATTCCCATTATATATAATATTTGTTGATGGTTTAAGTAGATACTATTTATTATTTTAATGAAAACTCCATTTATTCCTAAACTTTCTACTGTTTCTAATAGGAATGAAAATTATATTCTATCAAAAGCTTTTTCAGCATCTATTGAGATATTCATATGATTTCTGTTGGTTGTGCACCATTTCTTTTTCCAGCACATTTTACAGATAAGGAAGATGAATCAAATATGATTAAATGCCTTGCCCAGGATCAAAGAGGTAGTAAATGTCAGAGGCAAGATTTAAACTCAGGAAGATATCTTTCTTCTCCAAGCACTCAATCCATCTACTTTGCCACCTCACTGTCTATGTAGATGCCTTCTAACTACCCTAATAATAGTAAAGTTCTTAGAGATCAAATGCATCTTCCTCTTATATAGAAATGCAAAATGTCTATTCTTAAAACTAAATATAGGTGGCGTAATGGATAAAGCACCAGCCCTGGAGTCAGGAGTCCCTGGGTTCAAATCCGGTCTCAGACACTTAATAATTACCTAGCTGTGTGGCCTTGGGCAAGCCACTTAACCCCATTTGCCTTGCAAAAAAAATCCTTAAAAAAGAGATTTCAAAAACTAAATATATCCATCATTGGTTTAAATTTCTTTTTGGAGGGCAGCTACATGGCACAGTGGATACAGCACCAGCCCTGGAGTCAGGAGGACCTGAGTTCAAATCCAGCATCAGACATTTAATAATTACCTAGCTGTGTGGCCTTGGACAAGCCACTTAACCTCATTGCCTTTCAAAAACCTAAAAAAAAGCAAAAAAAAATTCTGTTTGGGGGTTAGGTTTTTATTAAGAAGGATAATTCTAGGAGTTTTTTATTTTGTCTGAGAAAATTCACAATCCATTTGACTTTTTCTAACCACAGTTTCCACACCTTTCCGTCCAGAAATTGTCAAGGACAACTTGGAGGTCAAAAGGAAAACTCTGTTCTTCTGGAATGAGAGTGGAGTCCAGTCCAACTCAGGTCTTAGCAGTGTAGACCGTGCCACAGCAGAACAGTAACAGGTCTGCGGTGCCAATAAATCCATAGAGGCAGCTGCTTCCAGAATTCTCAACTCATGGATGGTAATGGGGTAGGTTGGAGATTGCAGGGATCTCTTTGCTATCACTGAGGCAGAACTCTGGTGCTTTGCCCATACTCAGATATTGGTTGCAATTTGTGACCATAATCCCAGGAATAAAAGCAGAAGCACAATAGAATTTAAAGCCATACTGGAGTTGAGACCCTCCTCACAATTCCAAGATGTAAAAGAGTGCTAATGGTCACCCATAGACCACAGCACAAGCTAGGAAAGTAGTACAAACCTCTTCTTAGATCATAAGACTTTGGAAAATTTGAAACCTTGTAGGTCCCTAGAAGTATCTCTGAAAACAACTACAAAGAGTACCTCTTCCATCCTTGAAGCAGAGTTTCATCCTAATAAAGACTTAAAATCAAGTCATAGCCTGAAGAAATGAATAAATAACAGAAGAAAAAAATCTGACCATAGACAGTTACTATGGTTATGAGGAAAATCAAAACTTACACTCAGAAGAAGATAAAAAGTCAGAGTATCTATAGCCAAAGTCTCCAAGAAAAAAAAAATATGAATTGGTCTCAAGCCATAAAAGAGTTCACAAAGAATTTTGAAAATCAAGTAAGGGAGTAGAAAATAACTTCAGAAAAGAAATGAGATTGATGCAGGAAATTCATGAAAACCAAGTCAGTAGCTTGGTGAGGGAGATAACAAAAATATTGAAAAACCTAGCATCTTAAAAACCAGAGTGGGTCCATTGGAAAAAAAGAGGCCCAAAAAGCTAATGAGGAGAGAATGCCTGGAAAAAGAGAAGTGATCAAATGGAAAAAAGAAAGATACAAATGCTCACTGAAGGAAATAATTCCTTAAAATATAGACTGGAGCAAAGGGAACTTGATTAAATATGGAACTTTCAAACATTCCTGATGAAATTACCAGAAGTAAACAGAAAATTTGATCTTCAAATATGAGATTCAAGTGAAGCATAAAATGTTAAACAGAAAAGGTCAAACAGATGGGACTTAATGATGTTGAACTGCTTATATTCCAACATGGGAAGATGATATTGATAACTCATAGGATCTTTCTCACTTATTAGGGCAATTAGAAAGCACACACACACACACACATATACACATATGATAGAGGAATGTACTTGGAGAAAGTGAAAAGGGGACAGAATAGGATAGATCATATAGAATAACAGTACCACTACTAGGTCTCTATACTGGAAGAGATGAAAAACAGGAAGAAAAATGACCTATATGTATAAATATATTTATAGTTATTCTTTTCTGGTGGAAACTGAGGAGATGCCCATTGGCTGAATAAACTGTGGTTTGTGGTTATGATGAAATTATAAGAAATGATGAACAGGATGTTCTCAATTAAAAAATTTACATGAGAGGATGTAATTGGAAATATTCTATATATAAAATAACAACAATGTTATAGGATGATCGATTGTTATTGACTTACCTTTTTCTCAGCAATGCTGTGACCCAAGGCAACTCCAAAGGACTTACGATAAAGAATGCTGTCCATCCCAAAGACAGAACTGATGGTGCATAAAAACCGATGCATAAAAAAATAAAAATTAAAGAACATTAAAAATCTCTACTGAGTCCTTTGTTATAAATACTGGAAACTTTCCAATTTTACTTGTTCTACATCCATGACCACATATAGAAATAATGCTGGATTTTATACACTAAAAACTAAATCCCTATAAAACCTTCCTCTTTTAAGATATGGTCATATTCATTGGGATTCCACAGTACATTTCATGTATCAATAGAAATTGGTTTTCTATTTGGATTCAGTGGGGCCTCACAAAACTGATCTCTTCCCTTAACTCTACTGTGGACTTTATTTATAATAAAAGGGAAGTAAAAATAATTGGGGGGGGATTTTGCACACTCAGCTGCTTAGAATCTAGAGAAATCTCAATTGAATTCCTAATTTCATCCTTTTAGGAAATTTATTCATGAATTTAAAAAAAATCACAGCTGTGCATTAACCCACTGATTTCTAAATGTCTTTATCAGGCCACAGGTGGCCATGGAATAAGATTTGCTTCAGAAGAAAAAAGGGATTTGATTCCATAGAACCAGGTTTGGAAATTCATGGGTTAAGGTGGAAGATTGAAAAGGTAGGGTGGAAGGAAAAGGTTTTGAAAAGCTTTGAATGTCAATGTGGGAATTTTATATTTGTTCTTGTAGATGAAAGGGAGTGTCTAGAATATATTTACTTGGGGAGTGAAATGGTTAGAATTATACTTTAGGAAAATTAGTTCCACAGATTATTGGAGGGCAAATTGAATTTTCAAAGAGACTTGAGGCAGTCAAACCAAGCAACAGGGTATAGACTGAGATTATACTATTGTTAGTCCAAGATTCTTGATATTAGCATTGGGACTATATATCCTACATCATAATTTTAAGCTACCTTACTCAAGTTAATGTGTACTGGTAAATAAATACAATATAACTGAGGAAAGTTGGATCTACTGCAGCTGATTTGGAGTCCTCAATTCTGACTTTAAATTAAAGGCCTATGTTGAGTTACTTTCCTTCCCTTCTTCTCAATCTTTCCTTGTAGTTTGGTATTCCTTTTTGACTACCCCATGTGATTAATTTGCCTATTTTTGAAAGCAATCTTTTGTGGACAAATAAGGGTAGGGAAAGTATACTTGGAAACTTTGACTAAGTATCAGTAATGATTAAGTTTCCAAACTTATCACACATTATTCCTATTAATATGGTCTATGATCTAATGAACCTAGACTATCAACTGCTAATCCATATGTAGCATTCCATTTCTTACCTTTCCACCTTTGCCCAACACTATTTTGGAAGAAAATAGGAAAAATAGATTAATAAACAGTTATAGAAGTGAAAGAATGAAAAGAACATGAGTAAAATGTTATTTTAATACACTAAAGGAGAGACAAAGAGTTTTTTTATCATCATGCTATATTTGATATATTTGTATTTTATACACTTGTTAAAAAAGCAAACTGCATTTAAAGTTTATAGTTTCTTATACCAGTACTTTCTTCTGTTTATTTGTATTTTTTCAAATTTTTTTAAAATTTAAATTGAAAAGAAAGAAAGCCTTCAGAGAGTTTGGTATTTGTCTATATAGATAATATTACAGAGAAAATTTGAGATGAAACTGGAAAGACAGAAAACAAATGAAAGGAGAGTAGCATATTAAGCCATCTCTTCCTCCCAATCCTTCCCCCTCCCACACATACTATATGGTAGAATATAAAGCTTCTTGAAAGTAATGACTTTTACATTTTGATATGTGTTTTCTCAATACATAACAAGTTGAAGGAGTTTAATGTTTATTGATTAATTTACTCTTTTTTAAAATTTTTGGGGAAACACAATAGGATTAAGTGATTTGCCCAAGGTCACACAGTTAAGTAAGTACTACTGCCTAAGGTCAGATTTGACCTCAACTCCTCCTTACTCCAGGGATAGTGCTCTACACACTGCACTACCTATGTTCCCCCAGTTAATTTATTCTTATAGTTATTAGTTTCCACATATTTTGCTCAGACGTCATGCCTAGTTCAAGATATATTTCAATCAAAACACTGACCTGAATCTAAACCCTACATTGCTAGAATTGCTTAAATTCTTACCTCTGTATAACTCCTATTCTTAATTTTAAAAAGTTATTATCCTACAACTGTATGCACTATTTTATTGTTTCTGGGAGCTGATCATTAGCCACTTTGACAAGATTTCTTTCTAAGACATTCTGTCTGAAATGGTAGGTACCCTTATATAAATGTTAACTGATTTTAATGGCCATGGCAACATGGAAACATTCTGAAAATAAGGATATGATGTCTGTATGAATTTGATTTTTTTCAGGTAAAAAGAAGGGATCAGAACATTAACCTACCTCAAAATTTACATTTATACAATTTATAATGTTTTGGTAAGTTTAAGGACAAAAAATTTAAACTTGACCTCTCATGAAATTTTTCTAATCATCTTACTTCTCTATATCAATATTAGGTTGCTTCCTTTAATATTTGATTAAGAGTTACCTCCTCTCTTTATGAAGATCAAATCCTCTAAATGTATCCTTAATTCTAGTCTTCTCTAGGAGAATTGGAATTATTATTATTCCATTCTTATATATCTTCTCTCACTAATATTTATTATACCCTTACCTCTGACTTCCTTCTCTGCAAATTCAGTTGGCTAGCCACAAACCCCATAGAATTTATTATTCTCACTTTAGGAAAATAATATGTCAATAAACATTTTTAAACCCCTGCTATGTACCAGAAGAAAGTGAGTAAAGATCAGTCATCTTACAATTGGAGGCTAGGAAGTTTTTGCCATTTTTCTTCTTTTCCAAACACAGAAATAGGGGTTGTTTGGGGATGTTTGAGAAAAATGAGGAGAGAAGTGAGAAGTGAGATGTACAGGAAAGGAGAAGGACAATCTGGGGCAAAGCAGGTGGTACCTATCACATTGACAGTTTTCTTCTTTAAGATGGCCTTCTTTTGGACAAACTAAGAGATGTAACCCCCAGGACCAAGAAAATGGTGAAAAACAAGACATTAGAAAAGAAATGAGCAGGTCCTACTCTGTTTGCCTTACTTCTATTTCTGATTTTTTTGTTTATTGTCTTTTTTTAGGTTTTTGCAAGGCAAATGGGGTTAAGTAGCTTGCCCAAGGCCACACAGCTAGGTACTTATTAAGTGTCTGAGACCGGATTTGAACCCAGGTACTCCTGACTCCAAGGCTGGGGCTTTATCCACTACACCACCTAGCTGCCTTGTTTATTGTCTTAAAGAATATATTTGCTAAATCAAATATAAGTTCTTATAAATACTGGTGATCAATCCTGTTTTTATATTGTTAAATGTCTGATGTTTATTTCCTGTATACGGATGCAATAGGAGTCAAAAAGGTGAAAGAGGGGCAGCTAGGTGGCACAATGGATAGAGCACCAGCCCTGGAGTCAAGAGTACCTGAGTTCAAATTTGGCCTCAGACAATAATTACCTAGCTCTGTGGCCTTGGGCAAGGTACTTAACTGTATATGCCTTGCTAAATTCTAAGAAAGAGAGAGAGAGAGAGAGAGAGAGAGAGAGAGAGAGAGAGAGAGAGAGAGAGAGAGAGAGAGAGAGAGAGAGTTTTTTCCCTAGATCATGGCTGGAAGTTCAAATTCTTAGCCTCCCTAAATCTTACCCATCTGACTGATGCTTCTACCTTTCCCTATTATTATCGATAGAAATACCATCCTTCTAGCCCTCAGGCTCACAATCTAGGAGGCATCCTTGATGCCTTGCTATCTCTCATCCCACTCCTTATCCAATCTATTGCTAAGGACTGTCAAGGACACCTTTTAATTACTTCTTGAATATGACTCCCCCGTTTTTTCTGTCACTGCCATCACTCTGGTAGTGATGGGGTAGGCACTACCTCACTCCTGGACTATTGAAATAGACTGATGGTGGATCTGCCTGCTTCAGGTCTCTTCCCACCCCAATCTATCCTCCATTAAGTCAATAAAGTCCTTTCCTGAATGCACAGCTCCAACTATATTTTACACACACACACACACACACACACACACACACACACACAGTCAATAAACTAGTCTCTCCCTGTTGCTTTTAGGATCAAATAAAAAATTCTCTGTCTGTTCTTCAAATCCTTCATAGCCCAGCTGCCTCCTTCTAGTCTGACTATACCTTAGTCCTTACTTTGTTCAATGGTATGACCCTGATTCCTATTCCATAATCCATTTCTAGGTTTTGTGCATTTTGTCTCATATGCTTAGTATCCTTCCTTATATTCATCTCCTGCCTTCCCCTAGCTCTTTTCAATTCTGAAATAAAATCTCATATTCTAAAGCAGGAAAATGGAAACTTTTTTCCTGCCAAGAACCTTTTGGATATTTATAACATTATTCTTGCTCCTTGGGAGAGTGATCTCACACTTAGATCATTTCCTACTTATCAATAATCTCACCATTTTCATATCTAAATATGGCATTTCAAATTAAAGAATCCTTTTCTTGTTTATCACTAGGTTAAGTCCCAATAAATCTTTGCTTTTGGGGGCATCAGTGCTATGCTGGTTCTAAGCATAGTAGGATGCCTAAAACTTGATTTTCTAATTTGTTGTAACTCACAAATTTGGAATTTCAAATCCCTTCACTTAAGATAAAAATGGAAAATGTTCAAAGTCTTTTCCCTTTGTAGTTTTGTCCTTCTCCAGAGACACTATCACTGAACAAGAGAATAACTAGAATGTGGTTATGACTCAAGTGGATAGTGCCTTTTTTGAAGGCACACCAATTTCCAGCTAATCCAAAAGGCTTCTCCTAACGGTATAGTTAGATTTGAATCAAATATCTAAGTATGCTCAAATTTCTCCTAGGTGCTTCCATTATGCATCATTACAGTTCTTCCAGAAACAAGCTCCTCAAGCTCTCTATATAGGTAGAGGCAATCATAAGTATTCTGCATATGTTTCTGCTTCTACTTTATAGGCATTTACATAACATAGAATAATAAAATAAATACAAATTAAGATAGTGAAAAAACCTGGAAAAAGGAACATTTTATGTACATGTCTGTCTCAAGCATGTGAGGAAGGAGACAGAGAGTCCAAATTGTGAAGAATTATATTTTACATTCAGGTTTCATAATGAAACTATTTGAATATTAATTGGGCAAAATTGTTAAACAAATTCTATTTCTAAGTAGCTAAAATCTGATGCTAATTGAGCTCCTCCTTGAGAAATACATGTAGACTAATTCAAGTTGAATAATGCTCAAGATAACATTTTAAATTCACTCATTAGCTTAGTCATATATGTCTTTGAGGCATAGATTTGGAAATATAAAGAACTACAGGTGAAATGAGTTGGTCCACTGGCACTATCTCCCCCCCCCACCCCACTCACCCAACTCTGCTGAAGGCAAAAGCAGCAGCAAAAGAAAAATCAGATTAAACTAAAGCATATTTCCAACACTAGAGACACAAGTTTTTTTCCTCAAAATCACTCTGCCCAACAATATTACATTATCCATTTTGCCCTCAATGGATAATTAACTCTCTAAATACCACAGTCATCTTCTAAAAACTGAAGTCCATACATAACAACCTCCCCTCATCCTACCAACACTTCCCCCCAAAACATAAACATAATTCCATGGAAGAAAACAATACCTGTAAGGAAATGAATGAAAGAATACACTATTGCCAATAAAGCTAATGTTAGATGGGTAAGGACATGGCCCACCTCTTTCCTTCTTACACCAAGCCCTGTTTAGGTTTACAGAATATGGGATGAATGTGTTAATTTGTTGACAATAGGAAAATTCCAGATGAGCAAACTGTCCCCATCTTAGGGAATTATCTAGAGTATAGTCAAATTTAATAATTTGCCCAGGGTCAAATAACCACTAGGTGGCTCAGATAAGAGTTGACTTTGTGTCTTCCTAGCTTCGAGGATAGTTTTCTAAACACTATGCACTATTCACTAGTTGCTTCTTGATTATCATCTATAATTAGTTTGAAAAAATGATCCTTAGCACTTGAAACCAGTGGTTTATTGCTTTCCTATTTAGTACATTGGAAAGTGCTGAATCAAACATCAAAATCACTTGTTCATTCTGCCCTTTTGTACCTAGGCTGAAGACCCAAGTAAGTTATTTTACAGACTTTCTCTTCTGTTTCTGTTTCTGTGACTAAAGTACTGAAAGAAATCATTAACTGATATGTCTGCCTAAAGGAGACCAGCAGGAGTTTTTTCTCTTGATAATCTGACATTAACCACAAGTATCACTACCAGATTTGATACCACGAGTAGAAGCATAATCTGGGAAGGGAGTTCTCCCATTAGTACATCAACCTGAATGAAATATAAACAAAAGCAGCATTCTCTGAGGAGAAGATACTTTCCAGTCCTTTGAAAGGAAGAGGGTGAAAAGGTGAGAATATTGACCAAAATTCCAAGGTTCATGTGATCACTAAGTTAAAGAGTAGGTAGTTTAAGAGGACCAAATACAAAGATGAAGGGAGGACAGTGAAATCAAAGGGACTTCTTAGCCATCTTTTTATACCATATGCCTAGGAGACCTACTGGCTTTCTCACATTCATTTGTCTTAAATTTATTAAACAAAGGAATGTTGTTATCTTTGAGGATGTAGGGCAGGAGAGGAAGAAATTATAGTGATGATGAAACTCATACACCCTGAGCTTTGTTCTGAAATTTAAAATACTAATAATCATAACAATTATTATACTTTGCCTCTTTAACTGTTCTAAGGACTCAATTCCAGACCAAACTTCTAGACCAACTTGTAAGACTTCATATTTATTAGAATATGATCTATTGCTGTAACATAAACAATGACTATAGCTTGATCTCTTAGAAACTTTTATTTGATGTCTTACATTCTGCACCATGCCCAAGAAAGACCAATTTCATATGGAGAAGTCACCATACCTCAAAAGCATAGTCTAAACCTGGACCAATTGTGAGAGAAGAATCTTTTGGGGAAAAATTTATTTATACACACATTACACACATATGTATGCATATGAATAGGCATATATGTATGTGACACACACATACAAAGTGGAATGAGGAGAAGATTAAAGTTAGGGATGAGAAAGTTACATAATTTCCCTTCTAAGTCTGGTTAATTTAAAAGCATAAGTATATTTTTTTTGAGGAGTGAAGAGAAATTGGGGTGGGGGTGAAGAATAAGATGTCTTGATAATAGTACCAAAAAGTAATAAAAAAGAAAGAAAATAGTATCATATCATAAAAAATATAGAATAGAACATAAGTTCATAATGGGATACATATAAGAAGCAATGTATTGTAACTATAATGTTTATTTCTAAAATATACAAAATGAAAATGAATTTTAAAAAACCTTGTATATTAGATATTTTAAATTCCAAAATAATAAAAAACCGAAATTATTTTTAAATTACTTTGAAGCAGAATCTGTCACTTTTGAGTCATGCAACCTTAATCTAATCTTTTCACCTTTTACAGTGAAATCAGCTTAACTGCTTCTTTTAATCTACAGCCGTCCCCCTCTGTGCCTGTGAATAACTGTCTCCCCAAGAGTCACTTCCACTATCTAGAGGATAACTTTTTGGATTCTCTAGAACAGAGATGTCTTGATTTTGTATTTTAACTCCAGCACATAACACAGTTTCACATATTTTAAAAGTGGTCCATGATACTTTTATATTTCTTTGAATCCTCAGTGCTATACAGCTTCAATATATAGCTATATAAAATTGGTTACCCTATATATGTCTATGTGTATATAACTAGAACTATTTGATGAAGGAAAAGATGGATTCTTTGAGATGGAGAAAAGAGTAGAAGTCATTCCAAAAATGGTAAACAGTCAGTACAAATGTATGAGGATGGAAAAGGGAATTTTGTGTATTTGGAATATGAATAATATGGATTTTAGATAAGAAGGGGAAGTAATCAAAAGTGGAACTGGAAAAATAGATTAAGATCAGGTTATAAAAGTTTTAAATGTCAATAAAAGATCCTCGAAGCAACAGCAAACTATTTGAGATTAATGAAGTGGGAAAAGTGAAAAGATATGAAATATTCAAACATGGCATTAGAAAATTACTTTTGTAGCTTCATGGGAAGTTGATTGTAGTGTGAAAGATCTGAGATAGGAATACCAAAGAGAACTATTGCACCAACACGGTTGAGAGGTGATGAGAATCTGAAGGTGGCATGAAGGAATAGAAAAAGAATGCATACATGAGATTGTTGAGGTAGGAGGAGGGGGCAAATGAATCAATCTGGCAATTTATTAGATATATAGGAGGAAGTCTAGACAGAGTGAAGAGCCTATCATAATAATGAAATTATGACCTTGGGAAACTAAAAATGATAGTGTTTTTCACAGGAAAAATGCAATTTTAAAAGGAGAGAAAATAAAGATTTCCATTTTGAACATGCTGAGTTTGTGATGTTTCCAGAACAACCAGTTTGATATATCTAATAGGCAACTGGTTATAGTAATCTGAAATTCAGAAAACAGAATTGGGCTAGATGAATAAATATGGAAGTCATCTATACAAAGAGGATGAAAGAAGTAAGTTTAGGAATTGGTACAGAACTAACAGAGAAATGTTAGAACTATCTTCTAAAGAACCAGGAATAGGATTAAGGAATATTTAGTAAGTTTGACCTTAAAAAGAAGTGCAGAGCCTGTAGGAATGGAGGATTGAATGAGAAGTATGAAAAGAAGGGGGGAGGAAGGGACCTCATGATGAATAGACTCATTTTTCTTAGCAAAGTCAGAGGTGAAACTATCAGCAAAGAGAGTTGAATGAAGAAGAGGTTTGGAAGGATTGAAGAAGAGACTTGAAATAACTTCTGACATAGGGCAGAATAAAAGACTTCCCTTTATTCACTAAGAGCCCAGTTGGTGTTAAATAATAGTAATTTGTAGTCTATTCAATTAATATGATTATGCCTTCTTCCAGCTTTGTTCAACAGTATTTTTATAAGTATCCTCAGGTTTCCCTTAAATCATTCTATTCATTTTGTAATATGACATGACCTAGTATTTCAGCAGATATATGTAGTGTAATTTACTTGACCAGTCAAGGGGTATTCACAAAGTTTCCACTTCATTGCTACTTAAAAATCTGCTAAAATATTTGTACTTATAGATCATTTTTCCTTTCTTTCATATGCTTGGGGTTCTGATATAGACTTGGTATTACTGCATTTGAGAAGTTTAGCAAATTCATTGTACCAAATTGTTTTCCAGATTATCTAGGTCAATAAACTCTTCCCTTAAGGCTTCTGTTTTCCACACGTTTTCTAAGATTTGTTACTTTCCTTTCCTTAAAGCCACTTTAGTACTATGATACATGTGAAATGGATGATCAAAGTTGCTTTAAAATTCATGTTTGTAACTATTAGTGATTTGGAAATTTCCCCATGGCTATTGATAGCTGAGATTTATGCCTTAGAAGAACACCTATTCTTCTATATATAATTCTATTTATCAGATATTTCTCTAACTGCAAATCTTCCTTCATATGTCATATGTAGTTAATTTGGGTATTTATAATCGCCAAAATGACTTAGTCACTTTAAATGATTTTTTAAAAAATATTTCTGTTACTGTATAGAACATTCTCTTGCTTCTATTCATTTGGCTCTTTATTGTTTTCTGCAAATCTATATATGTTCTTCTAAAATCATCTGTCATCATTTTTTATAGCACAGTAGTGAAACACCTTGTTCAGTCATTCCCCTGTTGACTTATTTGTGTCTAATGATAACCTTCTCTATCATTGTGAGATGGAAGAAAAAAGGGGGGGAAAGTTACATAATAACTTTATTATATATTTAAAAGAAATAGCAAGTGTACATAACAGATTTGCAGTTTCATGTAGTATCATCTTTTTTTCTTATTTTATTATGTTATGGAAATTTTTGGTTTAATTTTTAAATTTGGAATCAAAAAATTTTTAAAAAATACCTAACTATATACTATCAGTTGGGAATGGATCCAATTTTTATAAATTTTAATCAATTCTTTTTATATTTTGGATAGGAGATTCCATCAAAGAAATGCTGCAAAAATATGTGTAAATAAATTCTTCCCTTTCTGATTTTATTGAATTAGTTTTGTATATGTGGGGAAATACCTTAAAATTTTATGTATTACAATTTATATATTTTATTTTCTGTAATCCTCCATGTCTTTTATTTATTCATGGAGTCTTTTCCTAGCTAAAGAATGGAATAGCACTTTCTTCCTTGCTCTTCTGATTTGTTTAAAATATTACCATCTATTTATGAGCCAAGATGGCAGAGAGAAGCCAGCGACTTTTCTGAGTTCTTCTTAGCTTCCATTTGAAACAATATTAACCAAACTCCTAAACAGATTCTGGAGTGACAGAATCTAGAAAAAAAAATCCACAATTCCAACTGAGAAATCTTGGAGGGATTTCAGGAATGGTCTGTCTCACTCAGGTGAAAGGGGAGTATGATCAGTGGAGGGGGAACAGGGGAAGCCAGGGTGAGGCTCTTAGTCCCAGCACAGATCAGCACCTTGGCAGACATTATAGTTAGATAAATAATACACATATGATGCTAAGACATGCTCCAAATGGATAACCTATTATAAAATATGACATTGTGAACAAATTAACAAAGCAAAGAAAAATTACTTTCAGATTTGGTAAAGATGGAACAGAAACATACAAGACAAAATGGACAATTTTAATTATATAAAATTTAAAAATCTTTGACCAAAATAGCCTATTTTCATTAATGTTAAAAGAGAAACAAGATTTTGGAGAATAGTTTTACCCAATTTTCTTTTAAAAAAAAAGCTTCATATATGTATTATACAAGGAACAGGTTGGAATTTATCAGACAGATAAACAGATAACAGATCTTAATCTGTTCATTCATAGCTAAGTAGCCAAATGAGATGGAACAAGTTTTTAAAGGATGAAATGCAAGCTAACAATAATGATAAAAAATTATTATAAATCAATAAAAGTTAGAAAAACAGAATTTAAAGCAATTCTGAAAACCCAAATATTAGGCAAAATTTACAAAGATGTAAATGATGAATTTGTCAGAGAAAATAAATATATTAAAGAATTGCTGTAGGAATTAGGAATTGTTCCAGTCATCATTGATAAAATGTTTTGAACTGTGTCCAAAAAAATAACTTGTGTATATAGACTTTGAGGAAGTTATATCATTGCTATGCTTATACCACACAGAAATAGAAGAAAGCAAAAGGATGTGTGTGTACGTGTGTTTGTGTGTGTGTGTGTGAGTGTATAATTGATAGTTTCAGTTGAAAGTCGGAAGATATCTGAATTGATATAGTAGCAAGTGGGTGGAACTGGATAAATAAATGATAAATTGATAAAATTATAGAAAATACATACTTAAAGGCTTTAGAACCCTAATCAGTGCCATAATAAACTACTACCACATGTCTTTCAGTATTGAAGAGGACTATACCAATCAACAAAGTGATTGGTGAACATTAATAGAATAATTATGCTTATTATAGTGAGGGTTGTGCTGTGTAAGACATCCTACTTACTTGCATTTACCAGAATCATTCCACCCAATGGTCTGATTGACAAGAAACAAGATTATTGGAGATAGTCTGACTGTTGAGTAAGTCTCTTGACCTTAAATTAGTTGCACTTCCTCCCATAGCAGCCAGACATCACAGGGCTTCATCAATACCAGACAAGTACCAACATGTGATATCTGGCAACAGAATGTGACAACCTGCTACATACTAACCTCTCTCTCAATGGTCTAATCATCAGATTGACCTTTCCTCTCAGACTCCCCTTGGCTTTCCTTAGCTATTCTTCCTCCCATATCAGTTGGACATCTCGGCACACTACCAACACTGATTAAGTAAATCCTTTGACATCTGGAGTCAGAATGTGAAAACCTATGATAACCTGATATAGCCTAATTAGTCTCTCTATGGACTAATTTTACATCAGTAAGGTTTTTCCTGTCAGACCTTCCACCTTTGAGCTACTCATCAGGATGACACACTCCAAGTCCCAGCTTCCACTCTGAAGTATAAACCCATTCTAGGGTGGCCCTGCCCTTCACAAAGAAAAGAGAACACCACAGGATAAGTCCCAGTACCACACTGAATGCTTTGTGATGCCCATCTCTGGTTCAAGTATCTGAACTGGCCTTTTCTATCAGCTAAGGGCAATGGAGACCATCACCTCTCCCTTCCAAGCTCAACTGCTGTTTACATGGATTACTTCCCTACTTCAGCTATCAAAGGTTTTTTTTTTTTTAGTAATAAACCAAAATACAAGAAATAGAAGGACAAAAATCTATTATGTACCTCCTATTGGTGAGATAATGAACTTAAAATGCAGAAAGAGATGTATATCTTTTTATATAAACCAGGGATAATTTGCTTTTCCAAGCTATGCATATTTGTATTAAGAAATTTATTTGCTTTTAAATTTACTTCATTAATACATGTTTAATAATAGACAACAGAATAGAAAAAATGTGAAAAGGAAATATGAAGACAGTTTAGAATTTTACATGTTAAAGAATATATACTAAAAAGGAAGTGCAGATTTTATATAATTGTTTTGATTTAATTAGCAGTTTTCTCTTCTACTATATAGATGTAAATGTTTATTTTATTTGATGTTGTTTAGAACAAAAATAGATTTTTGAAACGATCCTTTATGTAACTTAGTTTTTCTTTTAATTATCTAGATGCTTTGCTATTCATTAAATCAGGAAAACCTGAGTTCAAATGTAACTGGATAATTACCTCTGTGAACCTAGAAAAGTAACTTACCCTATACTTCATTTTCCTCATCTGTAAAATGGGAATAATAATAGTATCTACCTCCCAGAATTGTTGTGGGCTTCCAGTAAAGGAATAATTGTAAAACATAGTGCTTGGCACATAGTAAGAGACACCTTATTATTAGTTATCTAGTATTTAAATTAAGTCATTGTTTATTTTGCCTTTCAGCAAAATACAGTTCTCACTATCTCTTTTAATCTTGTTTATTTTTGCTGCTACCTTCTATAAGAACATGATTGCTTTCCCAGAATTTTTAGTTTAACTAAAGCATAATAAATTTTGCTCCAATTTTATTTTAACTCTCTTTGAATCTTTTTTTTTCCTGGCATATTTCTTTTAAACAAAATATTTTGGATTGTACTTTCCAATTTTGCTTTCCTCTTCCTTTTTGTAGATAAATTCATCCAATTCACAACAGAATTATGATCATTAATTATGTATTTGCTGCTTTCATTTTCTCTTAAATTATTCCCCCTTTTTACTCTCTTCCTTATCTTTATAAATAAAAAGATGTATTTGGAATTGCTACATTCTCATGCAATATGTGGATGCAATCATCTTCCTCTCCATTGATCATCTTCTCTTTTTCTCATCTAGACACTAATCAAAGTTTCTGACCTTGTCATTCTTTCCTTTTGAAACCTCTCTTCACAGTCTCTTTAAGTGTAAAGTTTCTTTTGCTTACTTAAGGAATGTGGCCCCACATGTATTGTATGGCTTGATGTGTGGCTAGGACACTTTCCTTGTATGTAATTCAAAGTAAGGAAGAATAGACACATCTAGTTTCTTCTCCCTCTACCCTTCTTCAAAGGTGATTTTGATTCCTGCTGGGAGGGGAAGCAAAAAATTGGGGCCAGAAGTGACAATTCTACTCTCATCTGAGAGGGTGTTCCAGGATAAAAACATATATGTCTGCTCCCTATATTGCTAGTCTGGGTAATAAGACTGAGTTGCATCTAACCTTTGATCATTTCTTATTTGAGGGACTTGTGGATCCCAACTTTATATCCAATGTTTGACTCTTTTCTCACTTAATTACAGTTCCACAATGAATGCACAAAGAACATAAAAAATAAATCCATTTATCAAAATCATGGCAAAATAAAAATCAAGTAAGGCATAGGAGAATATGCTAAATAAAACAGTATGATGATGCTCTCCCATTGAGAAGGAGGCAACTTAGCTGAAGAAAGGTCATAAACGGGATGGAGATTTCCCATTCTCTCCTGCTAGCTGGCTAGCTAGCAAGGAATAGTATTATTATTATTATTATTATTAGTAGTAGTAGTAGTAGTAGTAGTAGTAGTAGTAGTAGTAGTAGTAGTAATAGTAGTAGTAGTGGTGGTGGTGGTGGTGGTGGTGGTGGTGGCGGCGGTGGTGGTAGTAGTACTAATAGTAGCAGTGATGGTTGCTACTATTGTTTTGGGAAGATGTTGACCTATACCATTATCTCCAATTTAATCATCTTGACTTGTCTCCAAGCTATTTAAATATAGGTAGGCTACTCCTTAGCTGACAGACATTAAAATCCTTCTATTTGAATCCTTTTTCTTTAGGGTATGACCTTACAGAGCTTAGACTTTACTGTTGAAACCTCCAAGAACACTAAGTCATCTCCATAGCATAGTAAGAAAAATACTTCAGTAGAATTGCTTTCCCAAAACATAGCAATTTGCTTTCTTTTCATTGCTTCACAAAAATAAACAAAAGAATCCTTATTATTTTATTAAAAATTGAAATTACCTCATAATTGATAAATGCTCAAAGATATGAATATACAATTTTCAGATGAAGAAATTAAAGCTATCTATAGTCATATAAAATGTTCTAAATCACTATTGATTAAAGAAATGCAAATTAAAAAACTCTGAATACCATCTCACACCTATCAGATTGACTAAAATAGAGAAGAAAAATGATAAATGTTGAAGGAGATGTGGAAAAACTGGGACACTAATCCACTACTGGTGAAGTTTTCAATTGATCCCATCATTCAGAAGAGCAAATCAATCATATCACCTAGATCAAAAATATTAAGGGAGCAGTCTGGCTCCCAAAGAAATAATAAAAAAAAGAGAAAAGGAAGCACAATCATGAAAATATATAGCAGCATTTTTGCAGTGGCAAAGAACTGGAAATTTAAGTGGGGCCCATCAATTGGGGAATGGCTGAACAAGTTGTGGTACATGAATTAATGGAATATTATTGCTCTAAATGAAATTATGATCAAATACATTTCAGGAAAATCTGGAAAGACATACATGAATCGCTACTGAGTGAAATAAGCATAACTAGGACAATATTTTCACAGTAAGCAACAATGTGTGATGATCAACTGTAATAGACTTAACTCTGCTGAACAATATACTTGTCAGAGACAAACCAAAAAAACCTTGTGCTAGAAAATGTCATCCATATCCAGAGAAAGAACTATGATGTCTGAATGCAAATACAGGCAAATTATTTTCACTTTTTTAAATTTTTTTTTGTTTTCTTTCTTGTGGTTTTTTCCCTTTTGCTCTGATCTTTCTTTCACAACTTCACTAATAAGGAGATTATGATTGATATGCTTGCGTGTACATAAACAATATCATTGTGTTTACTGTCTTGGGGAGGAGGAGTGAAGGTAGGGAAGGAGAAAAATTTGGAAAAATAAATATTGAACATTATCTTTACATCAAATTGGGAAAAATGAACTATTGGTAGACAAAAAATAAAATCTCAGATAAAAAATAAATTGGAAATAAAAATTCAAATTTATTCAGTGTTTTTGAAATAGGATTTGGTTTATACACAAATTCAGAGAACACATCAATTGCAAAAAAAGGGTCATAGCCAGTCAAATATTTACATTGCCTGAAATTATTTGATTTTGTATTTACCACTTGGGAAGAAACTAAATGAGTAAGGCATTACACTTTTTATAGAGGCACTAGTCAACAAACCTTTTTTTTTCTTTCCTCTCTTTTTGAGTTTGATCAAATAGAGATCATCTTAGAATGTAAGCTTTCTTGTCTAAGATGTTTGTAACCATCATTTTAAAACTGTTAGCACAATTCTATTTTGAATGAATGCTTTATGTCACAAATAAAAGTGTAACATTTAGGCAAGCTTTTGCCTGTTCCATTATTGTAGCTAATCTCCAGTGTCCTAATGTGCCAATTGCCTTTTTCTGTATTTACATATCCACTACAAATAAACTAGATTGTCTGCACCTGTGGGACTATGACAACCCCAACACAGATGTTTCCATTGTCTCTTTAGGCAGGAAATTGCTAGATTGCATGTGACAACCAACCAACTTGGCAGGGCTGGCTCTAGGCAAATTTATGTAATGAAATGGGTGAAATTTGTCTTTGGCATATGCCTGCCCTTACTTTTTAGGTTCTTTCCCCATTTTCATGGCATCTGCTTTCAGAGCAAACATATTAAATGACCCATTCCCTTACCAAAATTTGTTCTCAGGAAAGAATCTGATTATCTCACTACTTAATGTGTTACCATTCCCAAAATAATTTAGATCCTTAGAATGTTAATATATTAGAATTGGAAGAAACCTTTGAAATTAGTGACTCCAATCTCCTTATTTATAGATGAGGAAACTGAAGCCCAAAAATGTGAATTAACTTGTGCCAAGGGCATACAGTGAGCTAGCAGTAGAACCCATATTTTAATTCAAGTCAAATTATCTGTTCAATGAAAAGAGGGTATCTCCTTTGGGAAAGACTGGACCTTCCTTCTTTTTGTTTTTGACAACATTTATTTGTTTGTAAACTGACTAAAATGTGCTTGTTTTCCCCTTCTTCTAAAAATAATATCAGATCTACCACATTAATGAGTGAGAAAGAGATTAATATTTTTTCCAGGAGATTTCAATACTTTTTCTCCCTCAAAGAAATTAGATTCCAATTTATGTGAACCTGAGCAAGTTTGTTTAAGCTCTTGAAACACAAACATGCTAAGATTATAACATCACTGCAAAATAGGCATGACCTTCCGTGAGTAGAGATTTTTTTTTCCCTTCACCTACACTTCCTATTGTACCTACCATAAAATCTTCAGTCTCTTCTGGTCCAAAAAAAGATAAGTCAATTAAAAACAAAAGATTTTCATTTATAGAGAATTTAAAAAAAATGAAAAACATCAAGAAAGTGTTTCAACTGGCAAAGTTTTCATGGTAGTCATCAACAATGTTGATATTATGATGTCTTCATAGATTTTTATTTAGATTTGGAGTTTAACTTGATATGAACAACAAAAATAAAGGTCAAATATTTCATGTTCAAGAACTTTGTAGTTAACAAAAATGATAGTTTCGCTAAATCTTTTTTGGGTGAAGAAATACATATAATTTAGAGCTCTTGGGTGTAGTATCATTCAAACTGCATCAATATCAACATTTTATAAAGGCAATGGAATAACAAAACCAAGTATTTTGAATATCTTAGAGTACAAATTTCATTGTCATAAAATCATTTATAGTTAGGTAACGGTTTTGTTGTTGTTCAGGCATTTTTCAGTCATGTCCAATTATTTATGACCCCATTTGGGATTTTCTCAGCAAAGATATTGGAGTGGGTTTGCCATTTCCTTCTCCAGTTCATTTTACAAAGGAGGAAACTAAGGCCAACAGGGTTAAGTGACTAGCCCAAGCTCACATAACTAATAAGTATCTGAAGCTAGATTTGAACTGGGAAGATGTTCATTATAGCTTCTCCATGACATTTTTTGTGTACTGAAAATTCTGAAATCACTGAGTCATGATCAATTATAGTATACTAAATAATAACACATATAGTACTTGCAGGAACTATATTTGTTTTTCATCTTTGTTTCTTCAAAAGTAAATGATTGATTATTCTATATTAGACCATTAGCAGAATATTGTTTTTATCTCGTCTCATATAATAATAAGCTTTATCACAAAGAATAAAAAAGAGGAAACAAAACTAGTTACATATTGAAAAAGTCTAATATTTGTAGTATTCCATACTCATAGTCCCCTTATCTATAAAAAGTGCAATAATAATTTCTTAAGTCATTTCTTTGAAATTAAGCATATATGTTATAATTTCAGTGTTTGTTTTATGATGTCCTTATTTTTTTCATTTAATTTCTTTTGATCATTGTGTATATATATATATATATTAATTTTTCTTATTCTGCTTAGTTCACTTTTAAAAATTGACTATATAATTTATTTTACTAAGAATTCTTTCCCTAATCATAGCTGTGAAAGGTACCTGATCTGGTTCTTTCCTATTATTTATGCTTTGTCCTTTCCTATTCAACCCACTTGTCTTATTAGGAGTTTATTGTGGTATATTATATAAGTTGTTCACCAATTCTAAACTTAATATTGACCAAATTTCTTTCCAGTATAAAAAATATCTTCATATTTATATTTGTATACATCAGAAGATGTAAGGTATTCAAACCACAGGTAATAATAAGCTAGACAGATGGCAGCACGAACTTCTCCATTAAATTCCATTTCATTCAAGGGGAGGTATTACAGGAAGTATACAGTATAAAAGAAATATAATTTCTAAATGTATTTGGACTACTGCTTAGTGAATTTCTGGTAGGTGAGAAATATTCCTTTTGGGCACCCTAACTTCTACATTTTTCCCTGTGCTCTCAAGTCATCTAAAATATTTTATAACATATATTTGACCTGCTTGTCCTAAAAAAGAAAAGAGAAACCACGCTGAAGGAACACCATGAGCTATACAATATTATATGATTTAAGAAGAGTAGTATCACTTGGTTCTTTATTAATTTAATTCTCCAAAATTTCAAAAACAACTTCTTTTAAGCAAATTGAATCTTGAATATTAAATATTGAATACTAAAAAGTGAGTTAGTATCCCAAAAGTTAGTCTGTTAGTAGTTTCTGTGCAGTAGAATCACTCTTACTTCCAAGTATTCTCATATGTAATTAAATGAAATATTCAGGAACATGGACAATTATAAACATAAAGCTTATTCTTCTCTCATTTATTACTTCCTGACACTCCAGGTCAAAGTAGAAAGGTGCTATATATGTCATTGTAATAGAGCAAAGAGAGTCCCTATGTTGTCTGTTCTTCGGCATGTTTTTAAAATGTAGATTTTTTTGTTTTTCCAGAAATGTTTCAAGTAAAAGATAGGGATTCAGTTAGATAAAAGCTTCCATTTTAATCATAGACATATATATATATATATATATATACATATATATATATGATTATACATATGTATAGACATACATTCATGTATATAGCTTTAAAATGTAATCCAAAATTTTAAACATGTTTTCATTTCTGTGTATGTATCAGATTTAATATCATAGCCTAAAGAAATTATATACATATATAAAATATGCACAAAGATATTTCATTTTAGAACCTTAATCAAAAGTAAATTTTTACATTCTACAGGAAAAGGAATTTTCTTTATTTTTGATTACAGTTTTAAAAAAGCAATTATTTATATAAAAAATTATTTCATTAGTAAAAAGGACTTCAAGATGAAAAGAATATATACCAAAGCAGATCAGAAAGTTCTCTGCAACTTTAATTCTTGGTGAGTTTGCCTAGAGAACTGAGTTGTTGTGTCTTATACAGGTTAACAAAGTTAGTTTGCATCAGAAATAGGAACTGAATCTGCTTTTTTTTGTTGTCTTTTTCTGACTCTGAGATCAGTCCTTTATTTACTTCACTATCATAAACCTTTTAGAACTTTAAAGGAACATTTGAAGAATATTTCCAGTATTAATTTTTATTCTTTTTTCCAAGTACCAAATTCTTCAAATACCTGATTGTAAACTGCTTGAAGAAATGAATTCTGTTAACTTTCTATACAAGTCAGTCATTATTTAATAAGCATTTATTATCTGACAGCTACTGCTATTGTTGGTTGTCTTTTCAGAGAACCAAAATGACATCACTATGAAAGGACAAAGATACAATGTGTCTGAATGTGGTTCAGCAATTGTACCATTGCAAACTCCAAAGGCTTTGCCACAGTTTGGGCACAAATAGTCATCCCTTTGGCAGGTAAACATCTCTAAATTTGTGCATCTCACATTTCTTTGTGCTTATAGAGCATAGTGGCTTTTTGATGTGGGCACACTGTGCTAGACCATCCTGTGTCAGTGTCTCCCATGACTGATCATCAAAACCAATTTTCTTCAGAAAAACCTTGAAAGACTTTGTATTGATAACTTCTGACCACCATGTGAGTGTCTTGTGTGAATTCTTCATAAAATAGTTGTTGAGGCAAATATATGCTGGCATTCAAACAATGAGACCAGCCCAGGGGAGTAGTGATCTCTGCAGTAGAGTTTGAATGCTTGGCAGTTTACTTTGAGGAAGGAACTCCAATCCATTGCTTTATCTGCCAGGTGATTTTCATATCTTTCAAGGACAATTCAAATGGAAGTGGTTCAATTTTCTGGAAAATTGGTTGACTGTCCAAGCTTCACAGGTATGTAACAATGAAGTCAGCACAATAAGGTTTGTAGATCTTAATTTGGTAAACAGCTTAATCTATACTCTTCTCTCCCTCAAATTCTTTTAGAGCTTCCCAAATACTGAGCTAGTTCTGGCAATGGTTGAGTCAACCTCATCTTTTATATGTACATCTCTGGAAAGTGTATTGCCAAAATAAGGGAACTTATCCACAGCAATTATAGACTTTGTATTAAGCAATGGAAATACAAAGAAAAGGTAGAAGCCAGTTTCAGGAGTAATAATAGTACTTGAATGTTAGTGAAGCTTTTAAATACATTACTTCAGTTTAGGCTCATGACCTACAGTTTTGATTCCCACTTTACAAAGGAGAAAATATCAGGTTCATGAGGAAATATAAGGTTAATTCATCTAAATTCACATATATATTTAGTAACAGAAATAGGATTAAACTCATCTTTCTGGCTCCAAATGCATTAAGGCTACTCACTTTATCATGCTGTATTGCCAGGAAATTATATATTGGAGTTTAGACATTTTAAGAAATGGAATGATCAATTTACTTATATAAACAATATACAAGTGATTACTAAGCATTGTAAAGTTTGAAATGAATTTAGTTTTCATTGTGATTATCCAAGGGTTCAAGTTTAAAATAAATCTAGCTTATTTACTATTTTTCAGAAAATCTCTGAAAACAGATGCTGAGATAGTGGGGGGCCATTTAAAACCAACCCTTTTTTTCATGGTCATATATTGAAGGTTAAATTGCATCAAAGTTGTATTTCTAATGGAATAAATTGCAGGACTTATAAAAATTCTGACCCTGACTGTCAGAGACATGAGATTTTTTTTTCTGTCCACTCTTGAAGTGACTGACAAGTTGTCATTTTCAGGATTCTTTCTAAAGGAGAAATCCTCATAGGTGAGCCAATCAAAAAGCCTCTAGAGATCTGAATTTTCTATCAAAATAATATCTTATCCAGACTGATCAGAAGCAAAGTTTAAATACAAGTTTACTAAAGATTTTTTCCTATTTCCTTATGAATAAATATATGTCAATGAAAAGATTTTCACAGAGTAATAGAATGGTTTTGCTGCCTCATTTTATCCCTTGAGCTGACAAGTGATATCAAACATTTCTTTTCTGAGCAAACCAGCTTGGATATCATTAAAAAATAATAGACTTGTTAGGTTTTTATTAAGGCTTATGGATTCATGTAATATTTGGAATATTAATTATGCTAATGACCCTAATAGGATTAAATTGGTTTCTGGTTTTGTTTGCTTTACTAGTTAAAAGAAATAGTATTAATAAACTTAAAGACATATGATATATATATATATATAATGATATTCTGCAATGTAAAAATTCACATTAAAGCATAAAATAAATTCATAGAATATATTCCAGTCTCTTTTGAAATAATTCATGTTAACATTATCATTAAAATAATTCTAAATTTATGGATATATGCTATAAGTAAATGAAGGAGAAAGCATTTATTACATTCACAGCATGGCAAGTACACTCACTGTTAAAATCTGTGTTCTAAAGACAAAATTGAACATAGTCTATCATCAAGGAGCTTACATTTTAAAGGGTAAGACAATAATTATGTGAGACTGGATGTCAAGGATGGGTTTTTGCATTTGAAAAGTTTCAGGAATGCTTAATATAACCATAAGTAATTAGATACTTTCTAGGAAATTAGAATTTTCTAATAATATTTGTCATATTGTTTTAATTATGGTGATGAAATTGGGTGATGCGGGTAGATTTCATATGTTCATTGGAAAGGTAGTTGATCTGATATAATGGGCCATAGTTTGAAATTATACTTCTTCATTTCTATATGTCTAAAAAGATAAAGATGATAGAACCCTAGAGACCGATAAAGATGTAGGTAGAGATAGATATCTATCAGAGAGAGGCAGGCAGAAGTTACACAGATGTGTAGGGTCTGCATATCTCCATATAAGGTTCTTAAACTTGTTGTATTTGTATAATGGACCTCTTTGGCAGTCTGGTAAAACCCATTACTATCGGTTGTTTATTCCTTTTGGTAGGCATTCAAGTGTGTTGACTAGATTAGTTTTGATAGCAAAACCTACCCCAGCTTCATGGTGGTCCTCTTCACTGCAGTCACTCCAGAAAAATGTGTGGCCTTCATTTGCCAGTCTTTTCACTCAAGACTGCTATTTGGATGTGATACCTGCTGAGTTCTCTTGCAACAAGAGCTGTTAATTTTCAGGCTTATTGCATCTTGTGTTGTCTATGAGTGTATGCACATTCCATGCTCTGATGGTGAATAGAATCATCTTGGAAGAAGTTTTCTTAGATTTTTTTTTTATTTCAACCATAGAGTGGTATCCCTGCCTGCTATGATAAACAGGTAAGGGATGGGTAAGAAGAAAAATTTGGGGTCAACTGTTCTAGCCCCTTCTTTATGCCAGAAGGAGAGCAGTGCAATCCTTAAAAGGGCTGCTCAGAGGTCTGCCAAATATCTTTTGATTCATATATAAATTGAATTTAAGTGAGGCAGAGTTACACTAAGTCATAGGTCTCCTTCTCTTTTCCAAAGGCATCATGATCCTGTGACAAGACAGACAACTGGTGATGGCTCTAGATGCAGTGGATGACCTTGGCATCTTTGATATCTCACCAAGATCTAAGTGCTTCACAGCACCTGCTTTAGCTATCTTCATGGCCATTGCTTAGGGTAGATACTCCCATCAAAACATTCTCAGTTATTTTTAACCTGGTTTATCCTGCTTCTCAAAATCATTTACCAGGATGTGGTCACTAAGCATGCTACAGCTTCTTGGAGCCACAGGTGAGAGTTAGGTGACTCAGGTGGAAACAAAGGTGGAAAGCAGCCCTATAAAGGGCTCAGCAGCCTTCACACCGGACATATTAGTCTATCTTGAATACACCCTGCCACTTACTGGAAAATGCCATGCTACCATCAACAGTGCCTATGCTCCCACAAAGACAAACCCTGATGAATTCAAAGAAAAAATTTGTGAGACCCTGGAGAACCTTACTATTCATGTACCAAAGGAGGAGAAGCTTATAATTCTGGGTGACTTTGATCCTAGAGTAGGCTCAGAATACCAGACATAGCAGGGAGTCCTTGAAAGGAGTGGAGTTAGAAACAGAAACACCAATGGTCACCTACTATTCATCTCACAAATACTGTCTTCCATTTACTTAAAGTGCTAGAAAACTTTCTAGATATACCCTCACAGAAAACATTGTCATCAGATAGACTATTTGATCATAAGAAGAAGTGACTGACAGGATGTGAGAGTGACAAAAGCAATATGTGGTGCAGAGAGGTGGAAGTGCCATACACTCATGCTCTCCAAGCCAAATATTTTGCCTTAGTGGTCCCAAGGCAAAATGACTACTGGAAGAATTAATGTCAAGATATTAGAGTGCCTCTTTGATCAGGAAAGAGTTTGTTGATAATTGGAGGGGAAACTGAACCAACATAAATTGGCAACTATGGAGCAGAAAAAGAGTGGACAGTTTTCAGAGATTTTGTGTACAGCACTACCTTTGATCATCTGGGTCAAAACACTCACAAACATCAAGACTGGTTTAATGAAAATGAAAGGGAAATACAGAAATTACTAAATCAAAAATGTGAACTCCACAGAATATGTAAACAGGTTAGTTCATCAGTTAAATAAGGCAGTATTTTTAAGAAGGCAGTATTTAATTGCAACTATTAATTAAATAAATACAAATTAAAACAATTCTGAAATACCACCTCACATATCAGATTGATTAACATGACAGAAAAGGAAAATGAAAAATATTGGAGGGAATACTCTTGCAATGTTGATGCACCTATCCATTCTGGAGGACAATTTGAAAGTATGACCAAAGGGCTATAAAACCATGTAAACCCTTTGGACCAAAAACGTTTCTATGGAGTCTGTATCCCAGAGAGGTCAACAATAAGGGGGAAGGACCTATTTGTACAAAAATATTTATAGAAGCTCTTTTTGTGGTGGCAAAGAATTTGAAACTAAGGGAATTCCCATCAATTGGGGAATGGGTGAACAAGTTGTGGTACATGATTGCCATAGCATACTATTGTGCTCTAAGAAATAACCCAAAGAATGGTCTAAGAAAGACCTGGGAAGACATATGAATACTATTGTGCTATGAAAAGTAACCCAAAGAGTGAAATGAGCAGTACCAATACAACATTGTTCACAGTAACATCAATATTGGAAGGATTATCAACTGTGATAGACTTAGCCACTTTATTCAAGACATTGATCCAAATGACCCATGATGAAAGATGCTATCTGCCTCCACAGAGAGAAGGGATAGTCTGAATGTAAAGAAAATCATACTTTTTGGTTTATTTTTATTGTTTTATATTATTTATTTTATTCCAAAAACTTAAATGAGATCAGAAGTTGAATTAGGCCCATTTATATTTATTAAAGATTCTTCAAACATCTATTGCTTGGGTAAAATATACCTTAATATAATTCAATTCAGTGGTTGTCGTTCGTTGCAGTCTGTAAAGATGTTGGAAGGAAGGAAGGGCAAATGGATAGAGAGAAAACAGACATTTATTTGTTTAAAAAAGACAAGATATTATTTTAGCTTCTCTAGATTTAGTCTAAAGTTTCTCTAAATTCCCTATAGTCCTACCCCCTCATTATCTACCTGATACTAATCTCTAGGAGGATGCTGAGTATTTTCTGGTAGTTTTTGTTTCAGAGTTTGGCAGATGTAGACATTGGAAGGGAAGACAGTCCATGGTTCTGTAATGGATAGCTTGATGATCTTTTTCCTAATGAATTAGTATTTAGAATTAATGTTAATTGGATACCTATCTATTCCACATTATGAAATGCATGGTATTTGTTTTGCTTGTTTTTCTGAGTTGTGGCATTCACTTTGTTCAGCTATTATTTTAGTGACAAGATATATTGAAACAAACATCAATATATTGTGGCCATCTAATTTAACTTTGCTTAATCATGTAGAAGCAACAGCACTTCTGGAGATAATTCCTTTTTAAGACCTTGGTCACAGCTCTCTTTTGTAACTATTCCTTTTTAATTATACTATATTTTAGGACAAATTTTATTACAGATTATATGCCTATGGTACTGATCAGTTAAAAAGCATTATTTGGGGGCAGTTAGGTGGTGCAGAGGCCCTGGATTCAGGAGGACCTGAGTTCAAATTTGTCCGTAGACACTTAATAATTACCTAGCTGTGTGATCTTGGGCAAGTCACAAACCCATTGCCCTGCAAAAACCAATAAATAAATAAATAAAGTAAAAAGCATTTGTCAAAAATATTTTACTACTAAAACTTATGTTTTAAAAAAAGCTAAAAGAAAAACCCAGTTTAGGCAACTTGTTGAGGTGGTATAAAATTCTTAGACAACCATCTGTTTACCTAGGGGGCAGGTAAATAATATAAAACAATAAGACAATAACCCATAAAAACTATTGCAATTAGATGCAAGATTGAAAACAAGTACCAATTATTTAAATTAATAGTATGAATACAGGTATAAGAAATTAGAGTAATCAATTGAGAGTCAAAAAGGTCTTGGTGAGAATTCTACCTTATATACTTATCAGGTGTTTGACCTTGGCTCAGGTACTTATCCCCTTTCACATTCTGTATTCAAATATGTAAACTTAAGGGTTTGACTATATTGACCTTTAATTTTGCTAGAGGCTTTATGTATGATTTTATTGAATTATTAGGTTTTAAAATGGCATAGGATGCAGAGTGGATGGAGCACTGGCCCTGAAATCAGGAGGGCTGAGTTCAAATCCAGACTCAGACCCTTAATCCTTACTTAGCTATGTGACCTTAGGGAAGTCACTTAACCTTATTACCATGCAAAAATAAAAAAAAACAAAATAAAATAATATAAAATAAAATGACATTTGCAAAGTTGTAAAGGTTCAAATCCATACTATAAGTTCATATAACTTGAATAGTCAAATATCAAAATAAAGATAATTGTTTACAAATAAACAGTCAAAGTAATGCATGAATATTATGTTTCCTTTTAACTTTTAAAAGATTTCCCTAGTCAGGACATAACAATTGCAGTAGACACTTTTAATCACCACCTTCTAGAATGATGCTCTATGCTTAGGTTTTATGGCAATACTCTCTCCTCCAGTTTTCTTTCTGGTCAATTTTGTTCCTTCCCTTTTGAATTGTTTTTTTTTTTTTATACTACATTTCATAATGTTCAGAGAGCTCCTTGTCAAAGACTTCTGCTATGACTACCTTGCATTCAAAATTGTGTTCCTGATTCAAGAACCACCATTAAATTTAGATATTTCAGCAACCAATCAGTCATGCTTGTTACTTTTTATGTTGCCAAAAAAGATGGTCTAGTGACGAATTTAGTTTTTTAATCCAATTGTTGTCATTCTTTAAACAGGTTATTTTTATTGAATATATCCATTCATCTGTTAGTATCATGGGAATAGAGATTTAGAAGGGAAAGCACCTGCCTATAAGGTCATCTTGTCCAATCTCTTCATTTTGTAATTGAGTAAATCTCCCCTAGGCATGCCAAAATACCTGAAATGCAGCAAGTCAAAAACCAAGCTCATATAACTCCCAAATAAATTCTTCTCTTCCTAATTTGCTCATTTGCATAGATTGGCAATTTCTCAAGTCTAATGCTTTGTCATTCAGCAATCACTTCTTAAGTGTTTGCTATGTTCAAAGTATTATGCTAGCACTGAAAACAAAGGGACAAAACAGAAAGAATTCTTCAAGAAATCTACATTCTGTTGGGGGAAAAACCTTATGTACAGGGATGGATTAAAATACAATGCATACATGGAAATTTGGAGGCAGGGAGGGAGAGATCAAGAGAGGACTCCTGTAAAAGTGGTATGTGAGCTGAGTCCTTTAAAAGAATTTGTTCCAAGAGGCACAGATGAAAAGTTAATGCAGACAGTTTATAGAAAGACATGAAGATAAAAGTTGAGATGTCTCCTAATACTGTACACCTCTTCTCCCTACTACACAGTACTTAGTGATCCAGTAACAATGGTTACTCTTCCTCACACTAGATCTTTTGCATGACCATTTTCACTGACTGTCCCTCATGCCTGGAATTGTCTTTCCTCATTTCTTCCTCCTTGCTTCACTGGTGTCATTCATTTCAGCTAATGCCCCACATTCTGCAGGAAGCTTCTTCTGATCCCCCTTAATGCTAGTGTCTTCTCTCTGCTGATTATCTCCAATTTATCTCAGCTGTATCTTGTTTGTACATAGTTGTTTGCACATTGTCTCCCCCCATTAGACTGCAAGCTCCTTGAGAAGAGAGACTATATTTTACCTTTCTTCATCTCCCAGATTTGTAGTTTCTGGTACAAAGTAGGTGCTTAAGACATTCTAGTTGTCTGACTGATGTGGTGAATAGCAAATAGGGCAGTATGGCCGGATTATTGAATGTGTGAAGCAGTGCTGGCAAACAATGAGCATTCAGTAAATAGTCAGCAAAATGATTTGCCTAATCTGCTCTGCTCTTAGGTGGGCAAAAAGTTAGAGAACTTGGGTTCAAATCCCAACTTTAGTGCTTATTATTTTTGTCATCTTCAATAAGCCATGTAAACCTTCCTGGATTTCATTTTTCTAATCTATAAAATGAGAAAGTCAGACTATAAAGTTTCTAATATAATATTTACCTCTACTTCTATGATCCTATGAGCATCCATACATTACAAAATTCAGTTACTCTGTGTGTGTTCTTTTATGTGTCCCATCTCCCTTCCTCTATACTTCCACAACAAATATATTAGGTCCTTAGTCTTTCTTTCTTTCTTTCCTGTCTGAATTATTCCAGCAGTAGATAACTGGTCATAACAGTTAAATGAATCATCTTTCACATCATGAGTACTATGAAAATATGTTTGATATGGTTATACATGTAGAACCTATTTCAGATTAGTTGCTGTCAAGGGGAGAGGGTAGAGAAAGAAAAGAGGGAAAGGAGAGAAAGGAAAGGGAGAAAAATGTGGAACTGAAAATCTAACAAAAAATGTTGAAAACTATCTCTGCATGAAGTAATAATCATAAGTAAATAAATTTAAATTTAAAATTAACTAAAAATAAAAACAGTAAAATCAAGGTCCTCATAGGTGCCTTATTCTCATATAGTCTATTCCACAAAATATCTTCTTATTAATGATTAAATATATTGAAGTTAACTTCCTGATATTATCAACTACATTATCAACTATAGTTGAAACATTTTATAATTAAGAATTTCTATGTGTATATACATAAAAAATCTCTAAAATAAATTTAACCATGAAAGAAGTCAATGAAATCCACATAGCAATTGAAGCTAACATATAGTAAATAGCCCAATTTTACAGTATTTTTCTATCAATTTGACTTCTTTATAAATATATCTTCCTTTTAATCTACAGCTATCAAGTTGACAGTTGGTCGAGTGCTACTTGTTGAGAATACTTATAGTGCCGTTGAGATAAGTTTAGGTATGGGAGCTAGATGCCTTTTAAGGAGTCAGACCTGATGCTTACTAGCATGTATGACCCTGGAAAGTCACTTGGTACTATTTGCCTCATTTTCCTCATCTGTAAAATGAGCTAGAGAAAGAAATGGAAAACCATTCAAGTATTTTTTAAAATTTTTATTTATTTAAGGCAGTGGGGTTAAGTGACTTTCCCTAAGTCATACAACTAGGCAATCATTAAGTGTCTGAGATTGGACTTGAACTCAGGTCCTCCTGACTCCAGGGCCAGTGCTCTATCCACTGTGCCACCTAGTTGCCCTCATTCAAGTATTTTTTGCCAGGAAATCCACATGGAAAGAATTGTCCATAGAGGCATGAAAAGTTGACTGAAGGACTCAACAGTGACAACAAAAAATGGGCTCAATTTATGTTTTTCAATATAGGAATAGAAAATAGATGATCAAGTAAAATACATTAGTAATGCATCTAGAGAATCAGGATAAGGGTCTTAGTTCTTTCTATCTTTTCATCTGTAAGCAAAGCAGCTTTAAAATAATGTTAAAAATGAGGAGCAGAAGAGGCAAATTTTTTCCTAAATTTTCAAAGCAAGTTGATAATTTGTTTTTCAGTATGTAATGTCGATTGTAAGTTGCCATGGTGATCATTTGGCTCATACTAATGTGAAATTATTAGCAAGGCTGTAGTAGAAACTCAAGTACATGGTCTTACTAACCCATATTGCATTTTGACCTTTGATGATTTTATTAGCAGTTTTTGTTTTGAATTTTTTCTTAATTCATGAATATGAATTTCCTTGGTTGATTTTATTACTCTTGTTTTGTTGGAATGACGGCAGTCAAAAGATCCATTAACCAACATTTTTTGAAATGCCTTAAGATGTTTTTTGTACAATGAAAATTAGGAAAGCTGCATCACTCAGGCCTCTTATTTATTCCCTTTCTTGTCATCTTATTCCATTTAAGTGAGTTTGTGGGTATCTTTTGTGCTCAAGTTGTTCCTGAAAAATAAAGTAGCCCAACTGAGTCAGAGGGGAATCCAAAAAGCACCTCTACAGAAGGTTGTCTAGGAAAAATTCTAGTCTTCTCTCTCTCTCCCTTGTCCTTGAACTCTGTCAAAGCAATTATTTTCTAAGATTTCTCTAGCTATATTTGGGGCTGGTAATAAACTTCTCAAAGCAAAAGAACAAAACACAAGGGCAGAAGATAAAAAATTTAATTCCTTGAAAGGAGGTGTGAGTCAGTGATTTCTCCCTTTCCTCATCTACAAATTGGCTATTATTTTGAAAACCTGAGGTTATCTCAGGATCACTGTACTCATAGCTGAGCAAAACAAGTAATTTGATCAGTAATCAGTATTTGCCAAATCCAAGTAGGACTTGAATCATTAAAATAGTATTTTTTCTTCTGATTTGGAAAATGGTTTTTATGAAGTGAGTTGAATTACTCTGCAAGTAATTTGCTTAAGTAATCTAGTGTTCCCCACCCCCATTTAGGTATAAGAATATAAATTCAAAGAATCAACGCATTTTACATATATAGATATAGATATAGATATAGATATAGATATAGATATAGATATAGATATAGATATAGATATAGATATAGATATAGATATAGATATAGATATAGATA
Organism: Macrotis lagotis; assembly: GCF_037893015.1. Classification (NCBI taxonomy): domain Eukaryota; kingdom Metazoa; phylum Chordata; class Mammalia; order Peramelemorphia; family Peramelidae; genus Macrotis; species Macrotis lagotis. The sequence goes on along the minus strand of NC_133662.1, from coordinate 47,689,661 downwards.
TAGATATATATAATATACTTTTTTCTCTTTCTCCTTTAGATGCCTGGGCCTACCTACAATTTTACTGGATGTATGAAAGTCATAGAAATCAATAACCAGAAACCTTTCACCCCATCTAATGCAGTGGGCAAAAGCCATATTGAGAGATGCAGGTAAAATACCTTTAGTGCTTCTTCAAATCAAAAGAAACTGGTCTTATTGACTTTTTTTCTTTTCTTAAATGAAGTGTATCAAGTTGAGATCATCTTTGCAGTATGAAACTATATTTTTTCCCATGCTCCTTTCTAAAAATTGTCTTCACACTATGGCACTCAATTTGTTTTAAAACATACTGGTGATTTAATTATGAGATAATGGGTTCCTTCCCAGTGGCAACTAAGATACATTATATTAAACTAGCCAATATGTTACTAGATAGAAGGAAAATGCTAGTCAAAGTCAACTTCATAGTATCCCAGAGCTTCTGTCTCCCCTATAAAGGGCAAGGTCCCTTCTCTTCCTCCAAATTCTCTTTTTTCCTGAGGAGTCCTTTCAATTTAATTTTTCTTTAAAAATTTAATTTTAGAAAACTTTAAATTCAGTTAATTTTCAGTACATTTTGTCATGGTTAATCCACATTCAATAGTTACTCTTAATATCTGTTCTCAGTTCCAGTCTTGGCTCTGACATTAAATCACTGCTGTGACCTTGGTCAAGTTACAAGTTCATTGGGACCTCATTTTCCACATAAAAGAGTGGATTGGCTTGCATAATATCTACAGTTGTTTTGGTATATGAAATTCCAGAACAATTTAACATAAAAAACACAGCATTTTATCACCAAGATGTTGGGAAGAGAGATGGAGAAAACATTAAGCCTACTATAAAGATGGAGAAAAGTCAGTAGTTTCAATAATAAATAAATAAAATTAATATTCATTCAGAGCAACATGCATTCAAAGCACTTTGTTTCCTTAAGAATAGTCTTCATTATAACTCACCAGAGAAGATACTATAAATATTCATTATTACTATCTCACAGACTAGGAGACTGAGGCATAAAAAGGTTAGATGTTATACCCAAAGTCTCAAATAACTGCTTAATACCAAATGATACTTGAAGCCGAGTTTCCTCTCTTTTTGGTCCATCTTAAATGCTGTAATATCATACTGCTCCTCACTGAAAATGTTGACATTAGGGGCTCATGTAAAGCTGCTATGTTACATTAGGGAAGTCAGACAATGTCTCTGGGCTTTGACTACTGCCATCTATAAACTGATATGCCTAGATTATTATAGTACTCTATGATTGACTCAAATTCATTTACACACTTAAGTGACTGGTAACACTTTTGTGGTTTTTTCCTTCCTTCTCCAAATTAAATTGTTCTAAAAGGACAACTGGACAAGCAATGGGGCCCAGTGCATTGTCTTTCACATAGTTACTGCTAAGTAAATATTTATTAAATTGAATTAAAAACAAAGCAATGTATTTTCTAAAATTAAAAAAATAGATATCTTTGTATTATAAAGATATCCCCCTGTGATTTTTCCCCTCCCCTTTCCAAGACAACCATCCCATGTAACAAAGAAGGAATAAAAATTTAGTGAAATCTTATTGTCACAAATATGAGGAGGAATAGTTTAGAGGCAAAAAGTTCCTTCCCTGCACATCTCCGTGAGTAGGTGACCATATTCTGCCTATGCATAAGACCAGACTTCTACAGCCATAATTGGTTGCTATGACAACTTAGATTCCTTAAATGAGTCTGCTATTATGCTCCCCAGTACACCCAATGTAATTTCAAAATAACAGAACTTCTCTGTCATCAGCCAGATGCTATTGCCACGGGCTTGGGAGCTATTCTCTCCTTCAAAACTTATATATCCTTATGTAAGTGTGAATGAAGATAATACTATGGAATAAATGGAGGGATATTTATTCCTTCATCATTTATATACATACATATTTGTAATATTCTTTTATCCACAATGGGGACATTCAAATTTGAAAAGAAGTAGGAAAATGCATGGAATTAGTGTAACTTTATGTAGGGCAAATCATTGGAAAGTGAAGGTCAAATACTTTGGTTTCTGTGTAAAATCAGTGAATTAATGATCAAAGCAGTATAGAGTTGTGATTTTTTCCCTGTGTTTATGATTCTGACAACTAAACCTTACACAGAATGGAAATTATAGAAATGATTTAACCATATTATCTATCTTCTTCAAATACCTATTTATGTAACTATATATCTATTGATCTATCATTTATCTATCTATTATTGCTACTTGAGCTGTGTTCTGAAGCCTGACAGAGGGTCTGACCAAACTCTTGTTCTTGCTGTTCCTCAAAATTAATTCTAACACATCTTCTGCCTTTGCTTTGTTTACCTAGCATGATTGTAATGTTTTCCATCTTCATCTCCATCTCTTGAAATGTTGAGCTTCCTTTAGAATTCAATTAAAACACTTCCTTCTACATTAATGCCTTTACTATATATCCCACCATTGCTACTAATGCCTTCCCCTGAGATTCCCAAGTTAGATCATATTCCTTTTGTACATGTTTTGTGTGTGTATGTTTGTATGAGTGTGTGTGTTCATGCAAGATGCCTGCCTTTCCTATTAGACTATAACTCCTTGAGAAAAGCAAATCAAAACAACTATAAGGTACCACCTCATACCTAACAGATTGCTAATATGATATTCTAAATAAAGGAAAATGAAAAATATTGGAAGTTATGTGGAAAAAATGTTGCACTACTGCACTGTTGGTGGAGTTGTGAACTAATGCAACCATTCTGGAAAGCAATTTGAAACTATACCCTAAGGGCTATCAAACTATGCATGCCCTTTGATCCATAAATACACTACTAGGATTGTATCTCAAAAATATCAAAGAAAAAAGAGATCCTATAAATACAAAAATATTTAAAGAAGTTCTTTTTTGTGGTTAACAAAGTACTGGAAATTAAAGGAATGGTTATCAATTGCGGAACAGCTGAACAAGTTGTGGGATATGACTGTGTTGTTAGAGCAGGATGGTTTCCAGCAAACCGTGAATATTTAAATGAACTGATACAAATGAACAAGTAACAGCAATATTTTATGATGATCAACTCTGAATGACTTAACTGTTCTCAGCAACATATTGTTACAAGACAATTCTGAAGGACTTATGATGAAAATTGCTTTCCAGCTCCAGAGAAAGAACTTATAGAAGCTGAATGTAAATCAAAGCATACTTTTTAAACTTTTACTTAAACTTACTTTTCTTGGGGGTTTTTGTGATCTATATTCTATTTTGTAGTATAGCTAATATGGAAATGTTTTCCATGACTGTAAATGTATAATCTATATCAAAGTGCTTGCCTTCTCAAGGAGGGCGAAGGAAGGGAGCAAGGGAATTGGAGTTCAAAAATTATAAAAAGGTATGTTAAAAATTGTTTTACGTGTAATTGAGAATAAAACTAAAAACATTCTTTAAATAAATGTATATTGAGGCCAAGAACTGGTTTCTTTTTGTTTTTCATCTCTAGCAAGTAGCAGTGCTGTCACTTAGTAGGTCTTTGTTGATAGATTGCTAGATTAATAACATCTCTAAAATATACCTGTGTGAACCACTAAATATGGATAATCTAAGCTTACTACCAGCACTGCTACTTTCTAACTCAGTAGACAGAGTACTGGGTCTAGAGTCAGAAAAATTCTAGTTTAAATTCTTCCTTAGATATTTACTAGCTGTGTAAATCCAATTCATGAACTAGTCATGGCATCACCTCTCTGATGTCATGCTTCTCTTTGAGAATGAAGGACAAACATTATAATAATCTTGGGCAAGTCACTTAACCTTTATTGGTCTCAGTTTCCTCATCTATAACATAAATTAAAAAAATAACACCAAATTCAGGTCAAATGATATAATATTTATAATGTGCTTAACACAGTGTCTAGCACATATGTATGCAAATATAATTTTATTTTATTTGTATTTATACATACACTAGTTATCTATTATTATTATTGCTATTGTTCTTGTTTCTTTCAGTGATTGGACAAATTAATTTTTGAAAAATTAAGAATTAAATCAACTACATCTTTTGGCTACATGATATATAATAATCATTTTACTTGTTTTTTTTTAAAAATCCTAGTATTTAGTTGTTTAAACTTGAACATTTTAAAATTGACCATTATTTTAATATCACATTTTGACTGAGCTACATTCTACTTTTTTTTTGCTTATTGCTTTTTTTAAATCAATAAATCGTGAGGAAAATGTTGTCTTTGGTAAATTTATTCAGAGTTGCCATTCAGTAATATTTCCCTAAGGGAATAAATCAACAGCAAAAAAGGAAGTAAAAAAAATAAACTACCATACTTGCAGTTTCTCTAAGTTATATGGGCTAGTACTTATTTTCGTGGTTATATTAGCCCAATAAATTTGGTTTTATTCTTGTTTTTAACATACCAGATCACAGGTTTGATTGTTGCTTTAATTTATAAATTGATTCCTTTCAAAAATATATTTGGCTATCTGTTCATTTCACTTATGTAGGAAGAATAAAAAGAAATCAGTCCTATTCATAGGAAAAAGTAATTATGAAATAATAGAAGCCCTACATGAGGAGTTAGGAGATCTGAGTACTGGCACTGAGTCTAACACTAACTGACTGAGTTATACACATGAAAATAACTTCCCCTCCTGGACCACATTATACCATTTATAAAATGAAAGTGAAAGTAGAATATAATTGGCCTCAAAGGTCTCCCTATCTTTGATGTTCTAAGTTTTTAAGGAGTAGGTACACCTACATTGAGGAAGGCAAGGGAATAAGCATTTATATAGAATCTCTCTTAAGAGAATTTGTATCCATAAAACCCAGTATATCTTAAGGGATCATGGGTGAGCTGGGGCAAAGAACAAAGAGTCAGCTTAGCCATGGCAGGGTGAGGCCCAAGGACTAACCTGAGAACAGCCACAGAAGATTTAACTTTGTGAGCAATGGGTGGGACAGTTCCAGCACAGCAGGAGGGATAGTTCCAGAGTGTACCTAGACATAGATCCAGTCAGCTCGACTGATCTGGAAGACCAGGGCCGGGGCCCCCATTTTTTCAGCAAAGTCCCTGTGTTTCTAATTCAGTGGCTCCCCCCACCCCATCCCTGTGGGAGAAAGTGACTCTTCCCAGAACAAACATATAACAAGCCCCCATTCCCTCAGGTATGCACACAGATCTCCCCCAGTGTTGAGTGAGGTTTAAGGAGATTAACTATATAGCCCAAGAGCTCAGTCCACAATTTCCAGGATAATACAGATCCTGCTGCTCCCTCCATTCCACCCCAGGTCTAGGGAGTAGGCCATAAATCAAGGTCACAGTCTTCCAGAGAAAATCTCTAGCATCTGCTACTAGCAGGCCCATTTGAAGTTACTAACCCCAGTGAACTAAGCCACTAAGGATTTCAACAACAAACATCTGTGAACCAGCTCCTCCCCCAATACAAGATCCTAGGAAAATGAAGAAAACGAGTGGAAAAGCAAGTTCATTGAAAGCTACTTTGAAAAAAAAAGACTCTAATTCAAACAGATCTAGAACTTCTAAGGAGAATATGAATTGGTCTCCAGTCCAGAAAGACTTCTTAGAAGAGTTCAGGAAGGAGTTTAAAAATTGATTGGAAAAACTAAGGAAAAGAAAGACAAGAGAAAATTATCAATCTGCAACAAGAAAACAAAAATACAATTAGACAAGTATAAAAGGAAAATAATTCTTTCAAACCAAATAGGACAAATGAAAAACTCTTTCAAAAATAGAATTAACCAATTGGAAAATGAGTTGCAAAAGATAAATGAAGAAAATTCTTCTCTTAAAAAAATGATTAGAATCTGTGGAAACCAATGACTTCATGACATAGCAGGAATCTGTTACACAAAACCCAAAAAAGGAAAAAAGGAAAAGAAAATATAAAATACCTAGTCAGCAAAAAAACTGACCTAGAGAATAGTTCCAGGAGAGGCAATTTAAGAATCATTGGACTTCCTGAAATTATTATTGAGAGTAAAAAAAAAAAAAAGCCTGGATCAATAATTCAGGATATAGTGAAGGAAAATTGCACTGATATCCTGGAACCAGAGGGCAAAAGAGTAATTGAAAGAATACATTTATCCCTCCATCCCTCTGAAAGGGATCCCAAAATGAAAACAAAAAAGTAATTTTGTGGTCAAATTCCAGAACTACTAGATAAAATTGAAAATCCTTCAAGCAGCCAGAAAGTAATAATTTAATATCAAAGTCCCTCAGTAAAGTTTACACAGGATCTGGCTCCATCAAACATTAATGGATTAAGCTAGAGATATTCCCAATAATAACAGAAGGAAAACAAGAATGCCTGTTATCACTACTACTATTAAATATTGCATTAGAAATGTTAGTTTCAGTAATAAGAAAAAAAAATTGAAAGATGACATGATGGTATATCTAGAAAACCATTAAAATCATCTTAAGAATTATTAAAATAATTAACAACTTTAGCAAAGTCTAAGGATATAAAATAAACCCACACAAATCCTCAGCATTTCTACATATTACCAGCAAGATATAGTAGCAAGAGCTTTAAAGCGAAATCCCATTTAAAATGACTTCACACAATATAAAATACTTGGGTGTCTACCTGTCAAAGCAGACTTAGAAACTCTATGAAAACAACTTCAAAACACTTCTCACACAAATAAAATTAAATTTAAATAACTGGGCAAATATCAACTGCCCATGGATAGGCTGAAGGAAGAGAAAAAAATGGAGGAAATTATTTCATATAAAGAACATATTGGGGGGTCACCTAGATGGTGAAAAAGGATACAGCACTGCACCTGGAGTCAGGAGGACCTGAATTCAAATGTGGTCTTAGGCACTTACTTCTTACTTAGCTGTGTGACCTTGGGCAAGTCACTTAACCCCATTTTGCTGCAAAAAAACCCCCAAACAACAAAAGAACATATAAAAGAAAAAGCATTTCAATAGTAGGGTAAATGGGGAGTGTCAACACTTAAGCTTTACTAATGTCTAAATTATTTTAAAAATGAAATATATATATAACTGACATAATTATATAATCAATCACAATCAATTGATAATAGAAATTCATGTTATCAAATAGAGAAGTCTAAGGAAAAGGGGATAAGGAAAGGTGGAGTAAATGAAAGAAAAAAAGATGGCAGTGGTTATCACTTTTTGAGGAGATAAAGGAGAGAGAGAGAGAGCACAAAAGCGAAATAGGATGGAAAGAAATATACAGACAGTATCATAAATTGTAAATGGAAATGAGATGGAAGAAGATAGCAAATGGATTAAAAACTGAAATACAAAATTAGATTGTTTTAAAAAGCTTGTTTGAAACAGAGAGATACATAAAGAGTTAAAATAAGGGGCTGGAACAGAATTTCCTATGCCTTAAGTGAGATTTCTTAAAAAAAGATAGCAACCATAATCTCAGATGGAACAAAAGCAAATAGTGACCTCCTTAAAAGGGATAGACACAGAAGTGACACTTGTTAAAAAAGCACAATAGACAATAGCTTAATACCAATATTAAGTATATTTACAACAAATGGCATAGCATCCAAATATTTAAAAGATAAGGCATTTGTATTATAGGAAGACATAGACAGCAAAACTTTAGTAGGAAGGAACCTCAACTTTTCCCTCTCAAATCTAGATAAATCTAACCATAAATAAATAATGAAGAAGTCAAGAACATAAATAGGATCTAAGAAAAAGTTAAATATGATAACCCTCTGGGAAAAAAACTGAAAGGGAATAGTAAGAAGTATACATCTTTCTCAACTATAATGATACCTTCATAAAAAATGACCTTGTATAAATATAAAACCATATGCAGAAAAATAGAAATACTGAATGCACATTTTTAGACCATAATAAAATAAAAATTACATTTAATACAGAATTTTAGAAGCATAGATTAAAAGCTAATTGGAAATTAAATAATCTCATCATAAAGAATTAATGTGTCAAAAAAATGTAAAAACAATAAGTTCTTTAATGAGAATAACAATGAGATAAAATTCCAAAATTTGTGGAATGCAGCCAAAGTAGTACTTATAGGAAAATTTAAATCTCTAAATGCTTACATCATTAAAAGAGAGAAAAGTCAAATTAATGAATTTGGCCCTGGAACTTAAGAAAAAACACAGAGAAATAAGAAATTGAAATTCTCTAATTAAAAACCAAAATGGAGATTCTGAAAGAAAAAGGAAACAATAAAGTTGAAAGAAAAATTGAACTAATAAATAAAATGAGTATCTGGTTTTAGGTAAGGAAAAACAATTAACTAGAAATCCCATTTAGTTTGATTTTAAAAAAAAGAAGAAAACCAAATAATAGTGTAAAAATGAAAAGGTTGAATGTGCCACCAATGAATAAGAAATTAGGACAATTATTAGGAGCTATTTGCCCAAATATATGGCAGTAAACTAATGATCCAAGTGAAGTGGATGAATATTTGCAAAAGTATCAGCCACCCAGATTAAAAGAAGAAAAATAATTTAATATATGTATATGTCATTTATATATGTTTCTATCTATTCCTATGTTAGAAAAGTATATTGAATAAGTTATCAGTGTGCTCCCTAAAAAAATCCAGAGGATCAAATGAATTTATAAGTAAATTCTTCCAAACATTTAAGGAACAATTAATTCCAGTAATAAACGATTTGGAAAAAAAGTATGTTAAGGAGTCCTATAAAATCCCTTTTAAGATACAAATATCCTTTTCCTATATAAAACAGGGAGAGGAAAAATGGAAAAAGAAAACTGTACACCCAATTCCTTATTGAATGCATTTTTAAATTAAAAGCTAGCAAAGAGATTATACATATGTATAATAAAGGGGAAGATATAATACAATAGAAATAGATACAGGTATTATATAATGTAAAAACCATGTGCTATAATCAAGTGAGATTTATGCCAGGGGTAGAATGCTATTTAAATATTAGGAAAGCTATGGGTAAAAATGATCTTATCAATAATAATAACAGAAATGAATGTTCTATCAATAGTTGCATAAAAATTCTTTGACAAAATACAACCTATGAAGCTTCTTCAGCATCAAATAGGTTACTTTACCTTTCTAATCCTCAGGTTTTTTTATCAGTAAAATGGAAACAATAAACTCACTTCACAGGGTCATTGATAACAATACATTTTATAAACAATAAAACATTTCTTAAATATAAATATTTATCAGTAGCATCCTTATTACCATTGACATTCACATCATTGTCCCTTTAGACCTAGGTAGTGATTTCAGTATAGGGTATCCCCAGTGAGGAAATATCTTCTACAATGCAGATTAAAAAAGTATTCTGAAATTTCTTAGGTAATAATCTGGGATACTGGGAAGTGTAGAAACTTGCCAATATGCGTCAATGAGGGTTACATGACCCCTGTCTTCCCAACTCAAAGATCAGTTCTCTATACACTAAATGACAGTGTCTTTCAGTATTCATTGAAGGAAAGAAATGGGAAATCCCAAATACTTGGTTGAGAATATACTCTGGTAATTTTGGAATGAATGAAAATATAAGAAAAAAATTTATTGAGACTGTTTAATCATAAAACTATAGGACATTAATTTATTGCCATATGCTGCCTTGCTTATCTGACATTGCCTGACTTGTTTGTTGTCAAAATGTCCACTCTATTTCAGAAATTTCTTTGAGGATTTGTAATTACTGAAATTTAGGAAGGAACTGCCATTAGTCTTGACTCTTAATGAAGAATTTTAGAGTAGTTATATATTTTAGAGTCAAATGCTTATTCCTCATTATAGAATTAATCAAATTTTCTTTTAGATATTTTTAGTAAAATAGTTAAGAGGATTGGGGAAAGTCATATTCTGAGGTGTTTTCAGAAGTCAATTGCAGACTTGTTTTCACCGACATTGCTTATACTATCATATATTTGAATTTTAAACAGTGTGGTTCCTTATGCTCATTATATATCTTTGGTATACAAATTCAGAGAATTGTTGATAATTTCAAAGCCACATCCTACTTGGTGAGATGACTCTTTCGGATAAGATTTTTAATAGTGGTTTTCATCATTGGTAATGAAGATAAGGCATCGATTCAAAAACTTTAGTGCAATATTATATCTCAACACAGACTTTAAGGAAACAGTGCATGAAATAAAAGGGTAGTTTATGGTACTACTTTTTCCTAGCCTTTGAATTTCTGATAATATCTATAATTGACTGCTAATGCAATTAATTGACTGACAGGTATTACAAATTTTAAAAATGCTACTAGATATAAAAAATATGATTATGAGATATTTATAATAAGAATGGTCTTTCTACATTATGTGTACCCTTGTAATTCACTTCACTTTAAAAAGTATTTCTGAAAAACTATGTAAATATTCCCTTAATGCCAAAGACTGTTTCACTGTTGTATTCTATCTTCAACTTCTAGCACAGGACCTGTCATATTTTAAGTGCTTATCAGATGTTTGATTTTACTTTTTTGATTAAAGGAATTGTAATCTCATAGGTTTGGGCTCTCTCTCCATCAACTAACATCAAAATTTCTCTGGCAAATTAGAAGATCATCTGGTAATAGAAGCAAAATTTGAGAATTTTAAGAGACTTCAGATGTCATTTAATGAAACTCCCTTATTTTACAGTTGAAGAAAGTGGAACTCATGAAGATAAAGTACTATTCTGAGATAACTCAAATATCACCAGCAGGATTTAAACTCAAGACCTGTAATTTCAGAGTCAGTGCTCCTTTTTGAGAGCTGTTAAAGTCAATACATTGATTACCCTGAAAGTAACCTGATGATGAAAATCATCATGATGGAATATGTTAGAATTTATGGTATGCTGACATAGCCTTTGAGAACTTAGAGCCATCAACTTGATTATCATCATAATCTGAATGTAAGACCATCTTCCCCAGAGTAGTGTATGTAATTATGCCTATGGGTGTGTCCATGTTTGTTTGTTTGTGTTTGTGTGTGTGTGTGTGTGTGTGTGTGTGTTTGTGTGGGAGGAAGGGACTAGGGGTGTGTACTTATATAAGGATGCATACATTTCCATGAAAGGAAATGATCTTACTATAAAATTAGTAAATTGTTCTTTGTATATCATATTTTAATAAAATGCATTTTGTAAAAACAGAGTAAGGCTACATACAGATTGATAAAAATGGAAAATACATATCTGGTGGCTCATAAGTGTCAGTAATCTAACCTCACCTGCAGAGGTATATCTGAAAGGAGAAATAATCAGTTGCCTTCTGGACACTTAACCTGCCAGTGAAAAGTTGTGTTGGAGGAAGTAGCATTGGAGGGGATACTTCAAAACAAAATGAAAACTGGATCAAATTCTATAGTTTTGTAAATTCTTTATATTTATTTCTGATTGTTTATAAATTTTAGTGGCTCTAATATTTTAACTTCCATGATTTTTATTCCCAATTTTCTTTCTCAAATTATTAATGACCTGAAACTGAATATTTAAATGTACTATGAAAGGTCACTATATGAATTACTCATTTTAATCATTCTCATGCATCCCACATTTTTCCCTTTAGCAAATATGTTTTGTATAACTCAGTGTAACATGCATAATACAATCACGGTACATTAGCATGATTTAAGAAAACATTAGCATTGCTTATGGTCTATAAATTTTCCCAAGACTATGATGGGGAAAAATGGCCATTTAGTCTACCCCCCTTAATTTTTAACAAATGAAGACAATAAAGTCTAAGGAAAATATATGAAATGCTCAAGAATATATAGATTTCACAAATGAGTTTTGAATTTAACTTCTCTGCCTCAAGATATATTGCTCATTCTGTTGTATAGATTGTATACATTATTTGCAAATATTTCTAACTATATCCTGCTTACTTACTGAATCTTCTCTTCATTTATGCTCCTTTATTTTTTCTTTCTATATCCCTTACAAAATTTTCTCTGTGCTCCTTTCTTACTATTCCATGCTACATTCCATCATTGAAAGTTGTTCCAGTTGACCCTCTATACAGATGATAATCTTTATTGATGCAGTGTTTACTAGACCTGTGAATTTTTCCTAATTGAATAGATTTTTTAATGTTCTCACAGTCATTTAGATAATCAACAAATATTTCTTAAGTGCTTACAATGTGTCATTCACAGAACTAGAAACTGACAATTTAAAGACAAAAGCAAGTCTTTCACTTGTATAGGGACAATATAAAACTGGAAAAGTATCTGTCACAGATTCAAAAGAGTGGAAGGGAATGTATCACTCAATAGGCTTGAAAAACTTCCTGAAAACTTTTGTGAAGGGAATAGACTTTAATATTGAATTTATGACATATGTCCTACAGATCTATGCATAAGAATGAATTTTCTGGCAGCAGTATATTGGATAGGTTAAAGGGAGAAAAAGATAGAGATAGTCAAAACAGTTAGGCAGCTTCTTTAATAATCCAAATATGGGAGAGTGAAGGCCTATACTACCATGGGATCAAAGATCATGAGAAAGATGTAGTCAATATGGAATCCACTAAGATCATTTACTAGTTAAGAGAGATGAGAGAGGGAAATTCAGTTGTAATCTAAAGGATGGTGCCTATATTTTTATGACTTTTCAAATCTATCAAAACTTTACTGATAGCTTAATGGATGATTTTTTGCTTATGGAATATGTCAGAATCAGTCATATTGATAAACTTTTATTGATATTTTATATAGATTTCAGGAAAAATATGAAAAAATGAAAACAAGATTAAAGATTTGGAAGTAGGGACAATCTAATAATTCACCCAATCCAACTCCCTTATTTTACAGATTAGGAAATTGAGTACTAAAGACCTCAAGCAACTTGTATAAGGTTGTTTATATAATAAGTGGCAATAGAAAGTGATTTGAACTCAAATTTTATGACTGCACACCAATAGTATTTATTTCTCAATGGTGATAAACATTCATAATTGCTACACATTGCCACACTTAACAACCGTTTCTCACAATGACCCAAAGCTGGATGATATTATTAACTCCACATTATAAAAGGAAATTCTGAGGCTGAGAGGTTAAGTGACTTGCCCAGAGTAACACAACTAGTATGTCTCTAAAGAAAGATTTAAACAGTTCTTCCTTGACTCCAAGTGAACACTCCTTTGACTTCATAACTAAATTGTGCCAACATATTCTCTACCTTCCTTCTATAATCACTAATGGTCCAATAGATATAGCTTGACGATTTGTCAAGCAATGACAGAGGCAGCCTGGAAAACTGGACTAGTGTCGAAGATCATATACCAGCTATAAAGTTGCTTTCTAGTTAGAGTTGAGTTGAGGGAGACACATGTCCTGGAAAACTCAATATGAGGTGGAAAGGCTTGGTTTAAAGTAGATGGTTGTTCTTTGAGGAAAAGCCATTCATGACATTTGAAGTTCATATCCTAATTGAGGGGAAATGATACATAAAGAGAGGAGACTGGAGAGAATACTTACAGAAGAAGGTACTCCACCATTTTGAAGAGATGGTCAGAAAGGAACATCTCTGGAACATCTTAATTAAATCCTTGAATTCTGAAAAAGAGAAAAATAGAGGGATGATAATTTTCAACACACTTTTTTTCCTAGGAAACTGTTAAGCTATAGCTCATATTTCACAAATTCATCTGATCTTCAACTTTAGGGTAAAAGAATATGTGAACTTGACTGTGTTATTTGTAATTCATTTTAGATATTCCTAAGTGAAAATTACCATTTTAGTTTAGAAAATTTATGACATTTATAAATGAAATGATGGAAAATATTTGTATTAATTTTAATGGTGTTTAAGGTTTGGATTTCATAGTAGCATTTTAGAATTAGAGTTGAAAGGGACTTTGGAGATTACTTTGTTCATTCCTTTCATTTAACAAATATTGAACTGAAATCTTAAGAGTTTTAATTATTTGATTAAAATAACACAGATAATAAGTAGTAAAACAAAATTTGAAGCCAAGTATTCTAAATCCAAATCTAGTACTGTTTTTTCTCCACAAAATCAGTTAATAAATATATATATTAATTAGTCTGCATCTTGAATTCCATCTTCTTACCATATAAGTATAATATGTTTTAATAATAATTAACCCATTTTAAGCCTAGGGAACAATATAATGCCCCAAGGCTCATATTTTTGAATTTCAGGCATTTTTGTTGAAAGTTATGAGTTCAGTCATAATTATTCTGAACTCCAGTTAGAAATGTATTTAAAATGTTGGAATCAGCAAGGGTTGGTTTCTCTGCCAAATATTATATCTATCACTAATTAACTCCTAACCTGTTTTTGATACTAAATTCAGGTTCCTAGATATGATGGGGTTAAAAAAATGTAACAAATTATAGTATCTGTGTTTGGACAGGCAACAGGATGAGCAGTTGAGCAAAAAAGTGATGTTTTTTTTGACATTTCCCTCAATATATTTTTTCCCAAGAGGGATTCTTCCACATCTCAGACCTGTTACTATTCATCAGGAGTGAGTTTTAAGGGAATACTTCCTCCAAATTCTCAAATAAATATCATTCTAAAAATTTTAGGAGTTTACAGATAACCCCTTACTAAAGACCAGATTTCCTTAGTCTTTTAAATCATAGTTCCAATCAAAAGTTAATATGCTTTTTAGGACTTTTCCACACTTAGTAGGCCAAAGAGTGAGAATGAATGACCGGGCATCCTTTCACTCACTGGGATTCAGTTGTGTTTTTCTCTTATTTTGTTGAGCCCATAATGTCAGTGTGGGTGAAATTGTTGATGCAGGAACCAAAACCAGAATCAAAACCATAACAAACACAAACCAGAAACTTAGGCATCAACAAGAGTTTGCAGTGTTCACCAGCAATGAACTCCACTCACACCTCCAGAGAAACCCAGAAGGAACAAAAGGATAAAGCTCATATTGATTTCAATTTAGGCAGGAGGTGAATTGGGTAGTAGAAGTTATCTCAGGAGTGGAGTGAAATTGTTATTGGGGGTTTGCAGGGTAGGAATAGTGAATGCAATATTTTTATTAGAGAGATTCTGTTTCTGGAGCTAATAACAAGAAAGGCTTTTCTCCAGAATAGCTATCTCTTGTGATCTTGTCAGGACAGGACTGTCCTTGCTATTTATACATTCAGAAAAGTCAAAGAGGGCTTGCAATACAAGCAAGGTCAAGGGCAAGAGAGAGGAATTGCTGACAAAATGGAGTTGCTTTCATTTTTTCAGCTATTCACACAATCTTGAAAGTCATTAACTTCTCTATCCACATCAGTTCAGACATTCACTCTCACATTTTTGAGGAAGCAAAGCAGTTATAACTTGATTCTCTTCAAAATGTTTTCACTCCATGCTTCCAGTCAATTGTCACATCTTATAATCTCTGTTTCCATAAAATTTTTCACATAAGCTCAATTCTTTCCATTTAAATAAGCAACATTTTAGTTCAAGTCTTTACCACTTTTTTCCTGGACTATTGAATTTTCTCTTAATGGGTTCACCCTGTCTGGATTCTCTTCTCATCAAATATGTCTTTTAGATAGCTGTCAAAGTAATTTTCAGAAAGCATGGGTCTGACCAGATGACACCAACTCTTCACAAATTTTGATTACTCCACATTGAATTGAAAATAGGATTGAAAATAAACACCTCTCATTTGTATTTAAAACTCTTTTATAAAATGGCTCCCAGTCTTTCTGGTCTTCCCACACATTACCACATTTTATGCCCTTTATTATACATCTGTACTGACCATACTTGATATTATTCATACCATCTCTGTACCTTTAAACTGGCTCTCTCCAATGTCTGGCATTCTCTCCTTTTTAATGTCTTTCCCTTAGTATATATACTTGAAGACCCAGCTCAAGAGAAACCCTTAAACAGGAGACCTTTACTGCTCACCCAGTTGCTATTTTCTTCCTTTCTGACAGTACCTTGTATCTATCTTATATCAATATATATATATATATATATGAGAATATATGTGTATATTTTTATAAAAATGTTAATACATAGAAATATGCATTTATACATTGTATGATTATATGTATACACCTGCGTGTGAATAGATGTATGAATATATGTGTAACTATATGTCTATATACATATACATCTTACATCAACATATGTGTGTGGATATGTACATAAATGCCTATGCCAATGGATCCAAGATTTTCCCTTTTGTCTTTGTATCCCATCTCTTAGCATGATGCCTGGTATATCATAGTAAAAAATTTAATATGCACTTTTTAAAAAATAATTTTATTTGTGTCTTTTCTTTTTAGATTACTTACTGTAAATACTTTTTGATTAATTAGGTGGATAACTCATGCCTCCCCTCTCCTCCTCTTTTCATTCAGAAGATAGAAACCATTCCTTTATTTCCCCCTCAATATTTTTATCTCAGGGAATGTGGAGGAAAGGGATGATAGCAATCATACTAGAATCAGAACCAAAACAAAAACAAACCCAAACTAGAAATTTAGGCATCAACAAGGGGATAGTCTTGAAAATAGTAGCCATCTGATTATAAATATAGCATTTATCCTTTTTTCAGAAAGAAAAAGGAAAATCATCAATGAAATTAGTCCCTCTAAAGTGGTCTTCATGAGGAAGACTGTGTCACTCCATGCACTGATGTGTAGCCATATCCTGCTACACCCAAAAAAGAACAATTGTTCTTTCTGGGTGACTGATATTAGAGTTATATCCCTTTTCTCCTTTGTGTCAGACAGCATACAGGCTCGGCATTAGCCTTTTTAATTTTACTTCCTGCACCTGTCACTTTTACCTTTTAATTAGCTTCATTACATTTCCCCAGGCTCACCTATTTGTCTGAATGTTTTAGATAATGAAGTGCCAAGTATTTAATTCCTGGTGGTTTATTGGTTTGTTTGGGGCAGTCAGATAAAGAAGTAAAAATGAATACTGGAAAATTCATAGTGGAAAAAAATGCCAAAGAAGATATGTTCTATGAGGTTCACTTTTATCTTTCTTTGTCTGGCACTAAGCACAGTATTGGCACAGGGATGTTGTTGTTTAATTGTTTTCAGTCATGTCTGACTCTTAGTGACCTCATTTGAGGTTTTCTTGGCAAAAACACTAGAGTGGCTAGACATATCCTTTTCCATTTTATTTAACTGATGAGAAAATTGAAGCAAAGCCAGATAAGTGACTTGCCCAGGGACACATAACTTGTAAAATTTTGAGACATATTTGAACTCAGGTCTTCCTGACTTTAGGTCTGGCAGTCTACCCACTATATCACCTAACTACACACTAAAAAATTTATGCTTTTTGTAGTTGTTGTTAAGTTTTTTTTCAGGTGTGCATAGGAGGTGTCTTCAAAATGCTTGATTGATTGTATAGGATGGACCAGCAATTTCATGAATAATTCAAAGAATCTTAAAGAACATTTTAATTGTACAACTTTTGCATTATCAGTTAGCAATAGTGATTAAGTTCAGCAAAATATCAGTAAGCATGGGTAGCAAAGAGTCACAGCTTCAAATAATTGACCTTCAATTATTTGATTTTAATACCATTCCAATTATTATCAAGATTGAAATAAAGAATAATATATATGTATATATATATATATATATATATGATATTATCATTTCCAAAGGATTCTCAAATTTTTTTGGTGGGAAAGACTCAAAAACAAAAATTTGCTTAATATTACTATTATGTCAAATGTTATTATTAAAAAGGAAAGTAATAAAGTTCTTTGAAAATATGTGAAGTAAACATATTGAAAGGGAAGACAGCATCTCCTAAATTCCAACCTGTCTGTCACAGTTTCCCCATCCTTAAAAATGGGAACAACTAGGTAGCATTGTAGATAGCACCCGATTTGAGTTCAATTGATTCTTACTATGTGATATAATTTTGAATGGAAGTTTGTATTATCCATGCTATTGGTATTCAACTTTATAGAGTGATCCACATTAATATTCACTCATTTTAATGAAGCAAACATAATCAATGATAATCTTAAAATTATCCAAATATTATCATTAAATTCATATATTGAAGTTCATTAATAGACAAGATAATTTGAATTCCTAGTTCTCATATTGTCTCTTCTAAAACATTCATGCAAAAGAGGGTGGGAACACTGACTTCCAGTATTAATGATAATTACTATTATTGCTTTTGTGGTTTTAACTAGAGGTATTTAAATACCCAAGTTTGACTATGCAGATCAAAAAACATGATCACTACAATGGCAAATGATACCTTTCATGGACCCAAGATGTGAAAAAAAATAGGTCATATCTTGATTATTCAGAGTAATTGAGAGATAATTCTAGTACATTATACAGAGGTAGAGATAATTGAAAATCATTATTTACCCATTAGGCACTGCCACATTTAAAATAAACATCCTGTTGCAAAAATGTGTGTATATGTAAATATATGTATGTGTGTATATATTTATATATATATACATATCTGTGTGTGTGTGTGTGTGTATATGTCAGAATAGCAACTAAAATTCTAAAGTTGAGATAAGTACAATTTTCATTGCTATTTCAGAAGAATCAATCAATAAGGATTTAGTAAATAACTTCTATGCTTTATACAAGGCAATATTTTGGCAACTGCGGTTGGAAAAATAAGAAAAAAAGAAAAATGATCCCTGCTGTCAAGAGTTCATTGAGGAACATAATATAGATACATATATAATACATATAATCCATTGAGAAACATAATATAGATACATATATAATACATACAGAAGAAATATAAAATGCAAATAAGGCATCTAGGAGAGAAATATTCTAGCATTTGGGGAGAACAGGAAAGATTTCATATAGAAGGTAAGCTTAAACTGAATGCTGAAAGACAAAAAGGAAGAATATGAATTTCCAGTCTGAAAGATGAAGTTTGAGATTTGGAGTTGACAACCCACAAAATCAGAAATGATGAGTATAAAATAATCACCATCTTTTTCTCTACTATATATCAGACTTCGAAGATGGGAGATTAAGGTAGCTAGGCAGAACAGAAAGGAGATACATAGAAGTTCAAATGTGACCTTGTTATCTGTGTGACACTGAGCAAGTTACTTAATCTGTCTGTCTCAGTTTCCCCATCCTTAAAATGGGAACAACTAGGTAGCAGTGTAGATAGCACCGGATTTGAGTTCAACGCCAGCTCAAAAAATTGATTCTTACTAACTATGTGACCTTGAGCAAGTTACTTAACTCTGATTGCCTAGCATCCAGGGCCATCTCCAGTTGTCCTGCACCTGTCACTTTTACCTTTTAATTAGCTGGAGGAGAAAGTAAGATTGGTAACTTTGCACAGTATCCTATTAACACATCCAATCCACTTGCTTGTCGTGACATCACCTCCCTGATATCATGGTTTTCTTCAGAAATGAAGGACAAACAACAACAACAAAATAGAAATTATAATAGAACCTATCTTTCAGGGTTGTTCTGAAAATGAAATGAGAAAATGTCTATAAAGTACTTTGTAAAAATTCAAAGTGTTTTTATCATGCCATTATATATTGTTGCTCAGTTGTTTCAGTCATATCTGACTCTTCATGACCACATTTGAGGTTTTCTTGACAAAAATATTAGAATTAATAACCATTTCCTTCTCTAGCTCATTTTACAGATAAGGAAATTGAGACAAAAGACTTGTATAGGGCAATTATATCTTGCTGAGAGCAAATTTGCATTCAGGTCTTCCACACTCTAGGACTGATCTGGTACTCTATCCAATCTATCACATAACTGCCCCAACTATTATTGTAGATAACTGTTATTTTATAGTAATATAGATATGAAATTGAAAAAGAGATCTGTGGTCATCTGTTCCAAATCTCCCTTTTTAATAGCTGAATTAACTGAGATCCAAATTGCTTTTATTTTATCCAGGTTTTCAAAGGTACTAAGCATCAGAAATAGGATTTAAACATGTCTTTTGACTCCAGAGGCACTAAAAATTCTCTTTCAAAGATAAAAATTAATCTTTCACTTTCCTAACCCCAAATCCTTTAAGTAAATTCTTGCATAAAATAGGATCCTCAAGGATGATGCATATGTGTGTGTATTTGTACATACATTCTTCGGATCTTTGATAGGATTCTCTTTGGGCATTATTATCTTCACTCTTTAATTTTGGGATGCTATTCAGCATTGCCAAACACCCCTTGCCTTTTAAGAATCAGAATACAAAAAATCTCATGAGATATCAAAGAGAAAAATGGATTGGGGAAAAAATGAATAAAGCATAACACAGAGTCCTTGCTTACACAAGACAACAATACCTATTCAGTAAGCATAAAAAGAATATGGTGGATGGCTTTATAGTTAGTAAGACAGTAATCATGATTATCATAAGTGCCAGATAATCATTCTGCATTTGTCACCATTATCACATAATATCAATCAAGAGAAAAGTAAACAGTGTTTAAAAATACCCACCAATCTCTCTTTTTGTGACTAAATTGAATTCAAAATAGCTAGATGAGTGTTGTAGAATGTTCAATTATCATTAGTGTCAAGATAAGGAAACTCAGACTATCTGGTCAGAGGATCTTTGACATTTGGCCTGCCAGAAAAGCCAGAATTATTCAATGGTAGATAGATAGATAACTCTTTGTTAAATGAAGGATATGTGTTTGTGCATGCATATATATGTATATATATATATACATATATATGTTACCTTTATTGATTTAAAAGATTTCAAACTGAAAGATATGAAATATTTCAGGACTTATACAGTCCATCTTTTTAAATGAACTGCAAATTAATGTTGTGTATCTTTTACAATTAGATATATAATTAAAGAATCAAACAACAAATCATGCATTGCTGGACAATTAATATACACCTTCAGTGAAGGTTGATGACCTTAAATTAGTTCATTAAAATCGACCTTGTCTTAAGGGAGTTAATCTAATATTTAAAGAGATTTTATTCTTTATTTAGAGCTTTGTCTATATAACAGATCCTTAGAGATAGAAAAATGGAGGAAAATGATATTTGAATATGTATTGCTATGCAGAGGTTCTAAGAAAAACCGTTTTTTTCATTGATCACAGAACAGCAACTAATACTGATAGTCCTATTATCTATTAGAGCAGAGAAAGCAAAATTTTAAATTTAAAAAGTACTTCCAAAAGTCAGGGTTGACTTAGATTCATAGGAAAACAAATTTAATGTCTTGAGAGATTTTAGAAGCTATGTAGTCCAGCCCTATTCATTTCATAGATGATAAATCCAAGGAGGTTATGCAACCTACCTGAGGTCACACAAGTAATGAGTGTAGAGCTTGAATCCAGCTCTACTGTCTCCAAAGTCATTTTCTTTCTACTGACTCATATTGCCAACCCTGTACATCAATTATAAAATCTGAGACTTTATATTTCACAATTATCCAATCCTTATGCCTTTACTTTTTCCTTTAAAGTTAGAGGCTCCAAGATCAAAAACTAAAGTGACTAAATATTCCTTTCTAGCTAGGTGCACCCAGAGACTCCTTTGACTTTCTACATAAGTGATGGCCAACCCTTCGATAATCCCCTATCCCAAGATTCATAGTTACCAAATTCACCATTTGAAGGATTTTAAGTCCCTAGCATTGATAATTTTGGTTTTATCTACTCAGAGATGCTTAAATATGAATCAGTTAATCCAGGTTTGTAGATTTTTCTTACAATCAATTCAAAACATTTCCTAAGTATACTAATTTTCACTCTGAATTCAGTTCAAAACCATCATCAATAATTCAATTTTATTCAACAAGCAGTTATTAAATCCTACATTCCAACCACTGTGCTATCAAGAAGAAATTAAAGGAAAAAAAATTCAAAGTATTCCTGACTTAAGCACCATACATTTGAAGGGGAATAGCATTTATATGAAGAAGAATATTTTTAAAATAGACACACAGTAATTTCCCAGGCTTGTGGAGACACTAGCAAGTATGGTAATCATAGACTTTTCATCTCTCCTGTAAATGATACAAGTAAGGATTAGTTGAATTAAATTTGTAACCCTTTGTTTGCTACTTTAATTTGAGGGGAGACATTGTGTGATATCCAGACTTTACTTTGATTTAGTTTAAACTTCTTTGATGTCATATTTTGGCGAACTAATTTTAAATTACATCAATTATGTCAATCAGTTGGTCAACAGTCATTAAGCATTTTGCAATCAATGTGATGATTCTTTCCACAGTCCCTTTTTAATGCACATATAGTTATTTGTTTTTTAAAACCTGAGAAATAAATAAATATATATATATATATATATATATAATGATATAATATAAATTTACTATACTTTATTATACTTAAATATATCATACCTTGTCATGTCATGTCTTATTATATCACACCATAACATAACATTTTATCCTATACCAGACTTTCAACTTCAGTCCAAGACTCAGTCCTATAGCATATGATGATATATATCTGATCTTATCAAAAACTGAACTTTTACAAAGTACTTTCATTTGTTTTAAGCTATTTTTTATTGGAATTGGCATCAAGTTTTATATATGACAGACTTCTGTAATTAAACAGATGCTTGTTGATTAAAGATTAACTGTGTATAGCCATATCATTGCATTATTATAATTAAGGCTTACATTGATCAAGAACCAACTTGTCCTTTTCTATTTACATTTTGTTTCTTTTAGATAAAGTGTATTAAACAACACAATGTTAGAAAATACACTGTCCTTCAAGAGACCTTGGTTTCAAATGTTAATATTTTTAAAAATAGAAAAATAAAAAATATATATTTCTTGGTCACAATTATAGTCAGTTGCTAGAGAAAGACAGATTCACCAACAAAAGAAACATTCATTTTTAAAAACTGCATATAAATATTTTACACAGTTACTTAATTTTCTCAAAGTTTAAATTGATTATAAATAGTTTATGTGCTTTTTCTGTATCTTAAACCTGCAGGACTATTTAATAAAATAATGCTTCAAAATGCTCAATAAGATGCATGATACAGCAGTGCCCCCTGCAGCCCAAGATGGTAGATCTGGCATTTAAGGTTCTTGTTGACTAGATCTTCTAGCATCTCTGAATCAGAGTTGAAGGAACAAAGTTCTATTTTATACAAAATTAAATCACAAGGTAAAAATCATAGTAATAGGATTTGTTTTTATTTTTCATACTCAGAATCTTCCCCTTGCCTCTCAAAAAGGTTTGTATAAAAAGAAATTTGTTGACATAGCAAAATTGAGATTTTAAAACAAAAATATTTCAGTAAGCTTCTTAGTAAAGTTTAACAAAAAACAAGCTCAGCCTACACAGCTATAAAGAAATTTAAATTTTGTAGTTGCTTATATAATAGCATTTTTCAAAGTTGTGGAAACATTTAAGAAAAATGTAATTCTATAGATTAGAATTAAAAAGTACCTTAGGTAATACCTTACTGCTGAACCAATCTCCTATTTTTACAAATGAAAAAATTGAATTGTAAGAGACCATTTGGAATTTCACCCATATTTCAATACTAGTTAGTGGCAGATCAATACAATACACATTTATTTCACAGTTTTACTTCCAATAAAATATTTGAAATTGCCAAACATTTTTTATAATTCTAGTTCTTTTTGATACATAAAATTAGTCCCTTTTTAAAATTATGAAAACATTTATGAAAAAAAGATAATTCTTTTTTTCTTAGGTTGCAAGACAAATGGGGTTAAGTGGCTTATGCAAGGCCACACAGCTAGGTAATTATTAAGTGTCTGAGACCAGATTTGGAACCCAGGTACTCCTGACTCCAGGGCCGGTGCTTTATCCACTGTGCCACCTAGGCACCACAAAAAAGATAATTCTATACATGATTAGAAAAGTACCTTAGAGACTGTTGTTGCTTGGGTTGTGTCTAATTCTTCATAACACCATTTGGAGTTTTCTTGGCAAAAATATGGAGTAGTTTACTGTATCCTTCTCCAGATCAGTTTATAGATGAAGCTAAGGCAACCAGACTTAAGTGACCTACCCGGGTCAGACAGATAGTAAATGTCTGGGATTAGATTTTAATTCAGTAACATGAGTCTTCCTAAGTATCTCTAGACCTCTTATCTACTGTACCACCTAGCTGCCCATTTTAGAGATTAACTAATCAAAGTCTTTATTTTTACAAGTGAAAAAACCTAGGGTTTCAGTGCTATTTAGTAACAGATCCGATACGAGAGAATATGAATGGAGAAACACTGATTTCATTGATTTGCTTCTGACAAACTATCAAATTTATTTATCAAATAATTATCAATATAAATGGTCAAATAAATTTTCATATTTATCAAATTATCAAATAAAATTTCATATAAATTAATTACATTCTCTATATAAAACCTTATTTCATTTTTTTCTTTCTCTGAATAATGTATAAGCAAAGAAGTCCAGCCAAGATGATAAGGACTTTGGTATTTATCTACTTCAAACTATTCAATGTAGAACAAAGAAATACAAAGGTTTTCTTTATTATATGGAAGGAGACATCTTCAACCTCAAAAAAATAAAGTGACTTCTAATTACTAAGTATATTATTCCACATAAAGAAAAGCAAATGATGAAAGCAATTATCTAGTCAATATAATCAAAAAAAGCTTCATTTCTTCATTTTGATTTTACAATGAAGGCCATAGATATGTTTCTAAATACTTCAGTTATTAGATCTTGAGAACAAACAAGAGAAACTTGTCTCCTTCCACTCAACTTTCCCTCTCGCATATTTGACTATAAGAGTAGGTGCAAAGGAAAGAAAAAAATCGGAGCAGGAGTGGTAGCTTGGAAAGAATGAAGAAGAATCTCTAAGTCTTTGTTTAGCTATTCAGAAGTAGAGAAAGAAATTCAAAATTTCAAAGGAAGACTTAAAAATAACTTTTTTCAAGAATACTTTCCCCCAAGAATAGATCAGGATAAATTACTAGACTCTTGCCCAACTCCTCATACATAGGAGGGATTTTCTCAGCATCAGAAGTCCCACACCTGAATGAAACTGGCATATCCTAAATGCCTCTCCTAAAGGTAACTTTCCCATTCCAAGTAGTCAAAGTAGCATCTCTTTTGAGAATTATCTATTATTAATATGGATTCTTGGGCTAATATCCTCCCTATTCTTTCTCCTTTATTCACCTTCATTTGTATTCAAATGCCTTTTCATTCAGGGAGCACTCAGTAATATACTCCAGTTATTTCTCTTATAACAAGGAGCCTTTCTCATGGGATCTTTAAGGTTCCTTCAGTTTTGATAAGCTTGTCATAAGCAGCAACCAGCATGAAATGTGGTAAGGTTAGAGGTATCACTATTATTGTGAGATACATGCTTTGTTAAGAATAAACATTTAAGTATTACTCTTAAAAAATAAAACTGTGAGAAGTAAAACAAAAGCAGCACTAACAGTTGGAAGGGGGTGGAATTCCAGAATAGCAGCAAGAAAAGGAGGGTTTCTTTATATAACAGAAAGGTTTTTTAACAGGATTTAGTCTTAAATCTGCTAGATTTTCTGACTATACTGAAATCGGGACACATGCCTTTATGACCTAATCCAACTTTTGTTAGACTTGTTCATGGGTTTTTCTTCACAAAGATGATTGGGGTGGCTTTCCAATTCCTTTTTCAGTGTTCCCATTTTACAGAGGGGAAACTGAGGCAAATAAGGGGTAAGTGACCTGCCCATGGTCTCACACAGCTAATAAGCAGGCATCCGAGGTCAGAATTGAATTCAGATTTTCCTGACTCCAAACCTGGAGCTTTATCCATTACATCACCTACTTGCTCCAGACTGATAAAACTATATGTCTGTATCTATACATTCCTCTGCTGTGTGATATTCCTTCAAATAAGTGAAGAGCATCATAAATTTCCTAACCTAAAGCCTCACAAATTCTTCTCTTTTTCAGATGAATTATCCTTAGTTCCACTTTCTTGTAGCAAAAGACAGGATATCTATTTTCTTTATTCTTCTGGACTACCCTGATATTACTTCTGCCTCATTGTTTCTCCCAAAAATTAATATCATATTCCAATGATTTGAACAGAGTAGTCTAATCTATTATTTTCCTTGATCTAGATAATAGACTATAAAATATGGTCTGAGATATCATTATTTACCTTGACAGGCTGAACTGTCAAGAGGCCTTAAATAACTTGTCCAATCTAAAATTCAAAGTCAAGTTCCTTGAGTCCAAATCCAGGATTCTTTATACTACACAATAGACCTTCTCTCCACCCCTGTTTTACAGATGAAGGAGCCAAGGTTTAGACTAAGTAACTTGCTCAATTCAAACAGATAGTTGTAGCAGAATGAATCCAATTTTGTTTAATTTGTCCTGCTCCAAAAAATAATTCCCCTCTATCATCCTTGGATCATAACTTAAAAAGTCATTTGTTGACCAAAGATTTTTACCTTCGGTTTTGGAGGGGAACCATTATCTTATTCTGTAATTTTGCTATCTCTCAAACTTTATTTTTCTTCCATAAGCATATTATTTCTCTCTCATCACATTCAACTTAGATCAATGCATACCACGGAAACAATGTAAAGACTAACAGACTGCCTTCTGTGGGGGAGGGGGAGGGAAGCAAGAATAGGGGAAAAATTGTAAACCTCAAAGTAAAAAAAAAATCTTTAACAAAAAAGAAAAAAAAATTTACTTCAGGATAGAGATATCTAAGGGGGAAGGGAATTTTGTGATTACATGTATGGCCATTTTTAAAAACAAGCATCATTTTTCAAGGAGACAGCACGTCATATAAAATAATAACTAAAATTCATGTACCATTTTAAGGTCATTATGTATTCCACAATTATTGTTTCTTATAATCTATTTAATAATAAACTAGTAACTATTTAACAAGTCTTTTGTCTTCCCAAATATTTTCCTAATTACATTTTATATTTATATTTAGCTTTTTCAGACACTATTCCCTTAGGTTCATTAGAAATTAATATTTTCCTTGATTACATATTTTTCTTTCAATCTTTTATACTGTCATAGAATATTAGAATTAGCCATGCTTGCAATAAAATTGTCTCTACTAAGTATGTCATATGTACACTTTGTGATCTGGGCCTTGCCTCAGTATTTCTTCCAAGAATATGTATCAACGTGGGAAGCTAGGTGGCATAATAGATCGAGCACTGGCTTGGAGTCAGGATAAAAACAGTTCGAATTTGACCTCAGACATCTGACACTTATTAGCAATATGTCTTTAGGCAAGTCACTGAACCCTAATTTCCTCACATCCAGGGCCATCTCCAGTCCAACTGATTCATATCTGGTCACAGGATACAAATAGCTCTGAAGGAGAAAGTGAGACTGGTGACTTAGAATAACACAGCTCTCATTCAAGACAATTCATGAACTTGTCATTGCATTACCTCCCTGATGTCATGAACTACTTCTAGAATGAAGGAAAACATCATCATCATCAACATGTATCAATATTTATTGAACAAAACAGTGTTTGCTTTTTAGAAATAAAATTCTTTATCACTCTTTAACACACTTTATCACTCACTTTAATAATTAATCATCAGGTCAATGCACTTTTTTAAAGAAAGTTTTTATTTATTTTTGAGTTTTACAATATTTCCCCTAATCTTGCTTTCCTCCCCCAACCTCCCCCACAGAAGGCAGTCTGTTGGTTTTTACATTGTTTCCATGGTGTACATTGATCTAAGTTGAATGTGATGAGAGAGAAATCATATCCTTAAGGAAGAAAAATAAAGTAGAAGAGATAACAAAATTAAATAATAAGATAACGGATTTTTTTTTTCCTAAATTAAAGGTAATAGGCGTTGGTCTTTGTTCAAACTCCACAATTCTTTCTCTGAATACGGATGGTTCATCATTGCATATAGCCTAAAATTGTCCCTGATGGGTACGCTGATGGAATGAGCAAGTCCATCAAGGTTGATCATCAACCCCCATGTTGCTTTTTGCTGTACAATGTTTATCTAGTTCTGCTCATCTCATTCAGCATCAGTTCATGCAAATCCTTCCAGGCTTCCCTGAATTCCCATCCTTTCCTAGTTTCTAATTCCCATCCTTTCCTAGTTTCTAATAGAACAATAGTATTCCATGATATATATATACATATATGTATATATATATATATATATATATATATATATATATATATATCATATATATACCACAGTTTGTTAAGCCATTCCCCAATTGAAGGACATTCACTTAAATTCCAATTCTTTTCCACCACAAACAGGACAGCTATGAATATTTTTATACAAGTGATGTTTTCACCCTTTTTCATAATCTCTTCAGGATATAGACCCAATAGTGGTATTGCTGGATCAAAAGGTAAGCACATTTTTGCTGTCCTTTGGGCATAATTCCAAATTGCTCTCCAGAAAGGTTGGATGAGTTCACAGCTCTACCAACAATGTATTAGTGTCCCAGATTTCCTACATCCCTTATAAACTTTAATTATTGTCCTTTCTGGTCATATTGGCCAGTCTGAGAGGAGTGAGATGATATCTCAGAGATGCTTTAATTTGCATTTCTCTAATAAGTAGTGATTTAGAGCAATTTTTCATATGACTATGGATCATTTACATTTCCTCAACTGTAAATTGCCTTTGAATATCCTTTGAGCATTTGTCAATTGTAGAATGGCTTTTTTTTTGAAAATTTGACTCATTTCACTGTATATTTTAGAAATGAGTCCTTTGTCAGAAATACTAGCTTTAAAAGTTTCCCAATTTACCACATTTCTTTTGATCTTGGTTACAGTGGTTTTGTCTGTGCAAAAGTTTAATTTAATGTAATCAAAATTATCTAATTTGTTTTTAATGATGCTCTCCATCTCTTCCTTGGCATAAACTGCTTCCCTTTCCACAGATCTGACAGGCAAATCACACCTTGATCTTCTAGTTTACTTATAATATTGTTGTTTTATGTCTAAATCCTGTATCCATTTTGATCTTATCTTGGTATAGAGTGTGAGGTGTTGGTCTAATCCAAGCTTCTTCCATACTAACTTCCAATTTTCCCAACAGTTTTTATTGAAGAGAGAGTTTTTTTATCCCAATAGCTGGACTCTTTGGGTTTATCAAACTGCAGAGTACTATAATCATTTCCTGCTATTGCACCTAGTCTATTCCATTGATATACCACTCTATTTCTTAGCCAATTCCAGACAGTTTTGATGACTGGTGGTTTAATAATATAATTTTAGATCTGGTAAGACTAAGCCACCTTCTTTTAAACTTTTTTTTGTTGAATCCCTGGAAATTCTTGACTTTTTATTTCTTCATATGAATTTAGTTACATTTTTTCTAAATCATTAATTTTTTTTTGGAATTTTGATTGGTAGAGCACTAAACAAGTACTTTATAGAACTGTCATCTTTATTATATTAGCTCAACCTATCCATGAGCAGTTGATGCTTCCTCAGTTATTAAATCTGATTTTATTTGAGTGATAAGTGTTTTGTAATTGTTTTCAAAAAGTTTTTGAGTCTTCCTCAGCAGGTAGACTCCCAGGTAATTTATATTGTCTGAGATTACTTTGAATGGGATTTCTCTTTCTAGCTCTTTCTGCTGTATCTTGCTAGTCATATATATATATATGTGTGTGTGTGTGTGTGTGTGTGTGTGTGTAAATGTTGAGATTTATGAAGGTTTACTTTATATTGTGCGACTTTGCTAAAATTGCTAATTATTTCTAGTAGTTTTTTAGATGATTTTTGGGATTCTCTAGGTATATCATCATGTCATCTCCAAAGAGTAAAAATTTTTATCTTTTCTTTTCCAATTCTAATTCCTTCAATTTCTTTTTCTTCTCTTATTGCTGAAGCTAACATTTCTAATACAATATTGAATAGTAGTGGTGATAATGGCCATCCTTGTTTCATCCCTCATCTTATTTGGAATGCCTCTAGCCTATCCCTGTTGCATACAATGCTTGTTGATGGTTTCAGATAGATACTGCTTATTATTGTAAGGAACAATCCATTTGTTCCTACACTCTCTCGTGTTTTTAGTAGGAATGGGTACTGTATTTTGTCAAAAGTATTTTCAGCCTCTATTGATATAATCATATGATTTCTGATAGGTTTGCATGTCAACACACTTTAAAAGAGACTTAATAAAATGCAGACATAAGATTATGATTAACATTTTTGGTTAAGTAAATTAACAGAAAAAATTATTTTCCCCAAATAATTCACAGGTAGGAACCAGAATGTTTCAGATGGCATTTTAAAAGTGAAATTTGATTAGAAATACAAGGTAGAACTATATATTTTTAAATTATGAGAATTGAAAAGCATTTATAGGAATGGTGTGTTTAAAAAAGTAGTGATAAATATGAATTTAAGAACACTTCTGGATATTTTCACTAGCAAAACAAATGTAGACAAGAGACTGACTTCTGCCTGCCACAATAACTACAGGTTGAAAATAAGAGATAGAATGAAGAAATCTGTAAACTTTATTAGGAAATGATAGAATATTTGACTGAAGTCTTCTGATTTTGGTCATTTGTCCTACCTGTTCTCTGAACCCTTAATCTCTATCCTTCGCTATTTCTTATCACTCCCTGTATAAGAATGAGTTCATATCTTTCTTAAAAATGATTAATTGTAGGAAATTTCTTATTTGAGAATTCAAACCCAAATTTTTGCCCTTTCCAGTTCATTAACCATAATGACTCATTAGTATACCATTGCTGAGAATAGCATTTAATTAGTCTAACCTACAATTCCACTATGGTCACGATTACTCCATCTAGATAATAACTATGTAAAGTCCCTGATCTAGAATGGTATATTGGAAAGTATGCTAAAGATAGAGTTGGAAGACCTGAGTTAATGGTCCAGTTTTGCTACTTAATTAATATTTGATCATGGGCAAGGCAATTAATGTCTTTGCCTAAGTTTCCTCACCTAAGTCATGAAGTGACTAAATCTTGTAGAGATGTGACTATTTCATTTTAGTAAACAGAGAATGATTTGAAGGGTGCAAAAATAATATAACTGAGAGCCAATGAACTAAAATTCTGTTTCAGAATAAATCAAGAGATAAAATAAATTTTCAAGAAATGAGTTTTGGCAATACTAAGATAAAGAATTCTGATGAAGAAATCAAAAGATGGTTCATATAGAGAGAGAACTCACTGACCAAACTGAATTTCTAAAAGATGTATGCAGAAGCATAAGCAGGTAACAAGATTGGTATTGATTTACAAATAGCCTTAGGAAACTAAATATCAGAAGTCATTGAGATCAATGGAAGATGCTAAAAAAAAACCATTTTCTTAGTATTCAAGCAGTAGGTCAAAGAAAGGCTGTGGAGGTATTAATAGTGTTGATAAGGTAGATTTTGTTTAACTCTTGGTAGATTTTATTTCCTCCACCAAGGAGAACAACTTACAGACTGGGAGGCTGAGATCAAAAAGGGACAAGAGGGAACTGAGAATCAAGTTACATGAAAGTAAAAATTAGATAGAATAGAATAGAATTGAATTGCTTAAGTGCCTCCAATTAGTTTGAGTTAGTCCCTTGCTAGTTAACATTTGCTGTAGTTGCTGTGACTTTGCAAGTCACTAAACCTCATTTGCCTCAGTTCCTCATCTGTAAAATGAGCTGGAGAAGAAATGGCAAACCATGCCATTTCCTTACCAAGTATCCTTACCAAGAAATCCCAAAATGGGAGTCACAGAATGTCAGACATGACTAAGCAAACAAGACCACTTTCAGAGTTTGAGGATGGTCATCAATTAGAAAATGACTGAATAAACTGTGGTATATGAATGCAGAGGAAATAATATCATGCTCTGACAAATGAGCAAATAGATGATTTCAAATAAACATGGAGAGACTTGTATGAACTGGTGAAGAGTTAAGTGACAAACCAGAAGAACCACTGAGCCTCTAACATCAATGTTGGGAAAACAGTTTTGGAGGAGAAGAGTTTATACAGTACAAACACTATGAAAACAACTATGAAAGCTCTAAGAACTACTATGAATGCAGTCTTTCCCACTTTCTCCTTGTGAATATCTACACATTTCTTAAAACCCAGTTCAAAAATGACTCCTCCATACTATAATTCTCCCAGTGAATAACAATTGTTTAATTCACTGAAATGAAATTGTGTC
Organism: Macrotis lagotis; assembly: GCF_037893015.1. NCBI lineage: Eukaryota > Metazoa > Chordata > Mammalia > Peramelemorphia > Peramelidae > Macrotis > Macrotis lagotis. The sequence continues at coordinate 47,657,499 of NC_133662.1, read as the reverse complement.
ATTTAGCTGTGTTTTATGTTTTAATTCTACATTAAGTCCCATGATTGTTTTATATATGATATGCTTTACATAGCATATAAATATATACATAAATATACATTTTTAACTTAGAGTTTAGCATAGTTCACTCAGAATTCACTCAAAATTCACTCAGAAAAATATTTACAGAATCAAATTGCTACGAGGGAAGAGTCACATTCCTAGTTTCAGAACTATAGATGAGTTTGGTTGGGACTGTAGCTGGGGGAATTTATAAGAAACTCAAAATTAATGATATGTCTTAATGATGAGAGGGGAAAAAGAATGGATAAGAAGTAGCATGTTTGCCATAGTGGTAGTGGTAAATGCAGATATGAAGTTTACACCTTCAAGAACCCATTTTTTAAAATTTCAGTTTAAAGAGATTATACTGAGCACCATTTTATCTTTTACTGAGTTCTCAGGTTCATCATTTTTGACCTAAGTATCATACTGTGAAATGGTAAGTCTCTTAGTAACTAGCTATTCAAGTATCACCCTAAATGATCCCAAGTATACTTTATACATGAAGGGGAGGACCTGAGAGTACATTCTACTCTCCTTTGAGTAAAGTGCTTGGACCTTGTGATAACTCTTAACTGTAATGAGGCTTTTACTTAAATCTGAATTCACTGCAGTCTTGAATGTCTGAGGTTGTTGTAAATGTGACTTCCAGATAATTAGAATGTTCCTGTACATTTTATGAGACTCTAACTGAATTGCTTTTTTTACAGAGATTGAAATTTAAGACATCAGACACAGTTCAGGAATGCTCTTTAAGATTTCATTATTACATTTCATTATTAGTTACTTCTTAGTCACCATATTGAAAATTGTTCTACTGTTAAGAATTTTTGTTAGTTTTATTTTCTGACTTATAAATCTTCATTCGATCAGTAGCTAAGCATTTTCGTTTCTTTGGAAATGAATATTTCTATTACCTCTCAGTCAAATATGGCTGCTTATGTGCTATAGAAACTGAACTTTTTTATACAATAATTTTATAATTTAAATGTCCAGTCATTGACTAATTAATTATAAACTTGGGATCTAGGAGGACCATATACTTATAATTTCAAAAAAAATTAGGAAATGAATACTGAATATAAAAATAGAGAACACAGATTTATTAACTAATAAGAATGACAACACCTTACTCTTGGTTTCTCTACTTCTTTTCATTAGGACATATGATCCTTATAAAAGATTTATATGCTTAGGATTCTTATAACTGCACAAAACATTGTCAAGTCTTGTAATAATAATGATAGTTAACATTTATATAATACTTGGGGTGGCTGGGTGGCGCAGTGCATGAAACACCAGCCCTGGTGTCAGGAGTACCTGGGTTCAGATCAGGGCTCAGACACTTAATAATTGCATAGCTGTGTGGCCTTGGGCAAGCCACTTAACCCCATTTGCCTTGCAAAATCCTAAAAAATATTATATAATACTTTATGCTAAGCATTTTATGATTGTTATCTCATATGATTCTCACAACCACTCTAAAAGGCAGATGCTATTATTATCCCGATTTTTACAAGTGAGGAAAATTGTGAAACTAGTAAATTGATTTGCCCAGGATCTGTACAAGAAATAATTAAGAGTATATGGTCAGATTTTAATTCAGGTTTTCCTTACTCCAGACTCAGGGCTCTATGGAACCATTTCCTTGCCCCGAATAGAACATAAATATAAATAGTATAAACAAAATTATATTTTAAGATGTAAAAATATTTTTCTCCAGTTTTAATTTTCATAATTATAGAGAGAGAAGGAGAGGAAGAGAGAATGAGAATTAATTTTAAAGGACCTCAGTGTCAGACATAATAAGAACTCAGTGGATGACATAATAAGAACCCAATAAGTGCTTATTGATTTATTCTTGTGTAGCATATTAAAATTCTAAAATCTGTCACAAATGTCCAAACTCATTTTAAAAAAGAGAGTGATCTAAAGAGAACAGAGTAGGGGAAGCATGTTACTCTCTGTCTTCAGCAGGTTGAGAAAGTAGGATGTCTAGGACAGGAAGTAGCATTGAAATTACTGAGTTTTTGTGAATATCCTTTGATTCAGAAATAGTACTACAAGATCTGTATTCCAAAAAAATCATAAGAAAAGAGTAAAACACCCAAATGCACAAAAATATTAACAGCATCCCTTTTTGTAATGGCAAATAATTGGAAATTGAGGGGATGTCCATCACCTGGGGAGCGGCTGAACAAAGTATGGCATATGAATGTTATAGAATATTATTGTTCTGTAAGATATCATAAGCAGCTGGACTTCAAAAAAGTCTGGAAAGACTTTCATGAACTGATGTTGAGAGAAGTGAACAGAACCAGAAAAACATTGTACATATTAACATTGTGTGATGATCAACAATGATAGACTTATTCATCATTCTAAAGGACTTGAGTTGGGAAATACTATGCACATCCGGGGAAGAAACTATGAAATCTGAATGCAGACCAAGTCTTGCTATTTTCAATTTTAAAATTTAATTTGTGTTTTATGTGTTCCCCCCTTGTTCTTTATTTCCTTTTTGTTCTGATTCTATTTACACAACATAATATGAAAATATATTAAACAAAGTTATTATACATGTATAATCTAGGTTGCTATCTCTTCAAGGAGGGGACAGGGAAAGGAGAGAGGGAGAAAAATGTGAAATTCAAACTTTAAAAAAAAGATTGTTGAAAACTATCTTTGTGTGGAGTTAGAAAAATACATTTAATTTTTTTAAAATCACTGAGATTTATTGTCATATCCTTTTGCAAAGATCAAAAGTAAGGCTATTAACCAAGCCCTTTGGATGAATTCACATCCCTCATACTCTGAAGACTGCCCTATATAGCAACATAAATCTACTATATAAAGATCTTTACCAGATAGTCCAGTATATCCCGGCTAGTCAGGATGTCATCCAAATCAATCCATCCTTCATCCCAATTTGATGCTGCACCTAATCTAGAGTAGCAGTATAGTTTGATGGAAATAACACAGAGGCAGCTAGGTGGTACAATGTAGAGGCTGGTTATGCTTGGAAACAGAAAACTCTGAGTGTGTGCTCCATATAGTTGTGTTGACCCTCAAGAAATTACTTAATATTCCTTTGCCTCAGTTTTCTCATAAATAAAATAACAAATATAATAGCATCTACTTGTCAGGGTTATTATAAGTAGCTAATGAGAGAGCATAAAGCAATTTTTAAACTTGATGAGATATATAAATGAATTCAAAGTACTTGGAATCACATGCATTAAATTTTAATTCCAACTCTACTAACTTCATGGATGGCCCTATACAAATAATTTCCCTCCTCAAAGCATTTCCATTTCTGGCCCTTCATCTAGTGGTCTTGAATATAACTGGAGTGAAATAAATAATGTTGGTTAATCTATAAAATGAGAAGCTTGAACTAAGTGAACATTTACAGCTTCTGGTTAGAAATTCATTATCCAGAAACGACTCCAGAGTGGAGAAAATAGACAAGTTGCATGAAATAAATATTGGTGTCATTGTCTTCCATGGTTCACCAACAAATTCCCTAGATTAAACCAATTGGAAACACTGTTTCCTTTTATATTATTTTATTGGTTTTTGCATGGCAATGGGCTTAAGTGACTTGCCCAAGGTCACATAGCTTAAGTAATTATTAAATATCTGAGGTCGTATGTGATCTCAGATCCTCCTGACTCCAGGACCAGTGCTCTATCCGCTGCACCAACTAGCTGCCCCAGACCATTGTTTACTAAGGCATTTTCCTACTATGTTTCTTTGTATTCCTGTCAATCACAAGAAAGTACATAAAAAGACCCTAGGAAGAGATAAATAACAATCAATTTGGCACTGAATCGTACCATATTTCATACCACTATACTATTTCTTTCCCTCCCTTCTATAATATATTCAAACTTTCTTCTTCCCTGTCTCCTATGAATAGGTTCAACTCCTCTTAATCATAAATAAAAGCTTTCCTTAGTATTTTTTCCACCCCAGCTAATATTGCATTTCTCCTATCTAAACTTCTTAAAGGGTGTTGATAGTAACCTTGAATTCTTGGCGACAAAATTTTAGCTCTTGTAGAGACTTCAGTCTCTACTATCAGTCTCTACTATCAGTGACTATCAGTCACCCCATTCATTTATAGATGAAGAAAATGAGACCCAAGGGATGTAAGATAATATCTGAACTGAGATTTAGAATCAAGTTGTCTGACTCAAAAGTTTGTTTATTACTTTTTCAAATAGCAAGTCTTTAATTATTTTGCTTTCCCACACCTAATGTGAAAAAATGAAACCAAAAATAAAAACCTTGTAACAAATATTAATATATAGATTACATATAATTTATAATGTAGAGTAAGTTCCTACATTAGCCACATCCAAAAAGCCACATCTTATTGTGCATATCACTGTCTGGGTATAAAAAGCATTATTCACTATTAGGCTCTGAAATCATGATTGCTCATTAAGTTGATCAAAGATATTAAATCTCTTGGAGATTTTTTATAGTATTACTGTTATATTATACATTGTTCTTCTGGTTCTGCTTTTGTTCTGGACCAAAATTTTCATTTCTGATCACTAATTCTACTTCTTCCTTTACAATCTAGGAATATCCCCATTCTCTCTGCTGAAAATCACCTTTGACATTTTAATGAAGCCATGGAATCTCTCAAAATAATGCCTTTAAATGGATGAAATAAATTCTATAGAATTACAAAGAAAATATATATCAACATAGTTTTTTAAAATAGAGGTCCTCTTAACTAAAAGTTCATCAATGGTATCATCTATATGCATATATATATATATAGGTGTATCGAATATATATATTATATATAGGGTTATTTGTATTTATGTATATAAACTAAATATTTGTATATATATGCATACATGCATTTGTGTGTATATATGTACATATTTTATATATATAAAATTATTGTTTTTACCTATTCATATGTTTTCCCCTATTAGACCATGAGTTTCTTGAGAAGAGAGACTTTGTTTTTGCCTACATGTTTATCCTAACATTTAAAATAGTGTCTGACATATAATAGGAGTTCACTAGAGGCTAGGCAGAATAAGTGACTTATTAATTGTATGAAATAGCAGAATTGAGTTTCATATACAAATTGTATAATGACAGCTGTAGAATACTTTCCACAATTCTATGCTGTAGAATGACCACATAGTGGTCACTACTGTCTACTGAATACTAACTTTTTTCTTTTGATTTTAGAGAAGGTGCTCTTTTTGTTTTCCACCAATACCTCTCAAAACTTTCTCTCCCTGCCTCTTACCTCTTGATGTTGCTACTTCTCAGAAGTTCATCCTGAGCATTTTTTGGTCTCCATCATCTGCCCTAGGAATACTCAGAATTCTCATTCATACATCAATAAACATAACTTTCATATCTTTCTCTTAAATCCTGACTTCTTTTCCCAAATCCAAATCCATATTTCTTCTTGTTTTTGTAGAATGTAGAAACTTCAATTTGAACATGTTTAGATTGAAGCTTGATCATCTTCTCTTCTGACTTTATTGATTATAACTAATCTGTTCTGTCTCTGGTGTTTAAACAAAATGGAGTATATTTAATTTCTTTCTCCCTTGCCTTTCACATAAAAATCTTAGCAAGTCCTGTTCATTCTAATCTCATCTCTTACATTCTTGTCTCTCTATTAGTACCATTGCCACCAAAGAATAAGCCTTCATCTCTGCCAATTAGCAAAAGTCTCACATCTTCAATATCTATCTTGTTCATTCTGTCATACAACTACCACAATGATTATTCTTTTGGATTAATTTGATCACATTACTCATTATAGCAAACCTTCAGTGATTTCTTTTTGTCTGCCTAGTAAAATTCAATCTCATTTGCTTGACATTGATAGTTCCTTATAATCTGGTGCCAACTTTTCAATTTCTCAAAAGAAATTATCCATGTATGCTATTTTACAGCCAAAGGTGACTATTCTTAACATTCTAAAACATTTTCCATACTCTCTTTCTTCCTGGTCTTGTTCTCATTTTTTCAGATGCCTTGAATATCTTCTTTCAACTTCTTTGCCTGTTGAAATCCTGTCCGTCTTGCATAGTACAATTCAGATACTAATATCCCCAAGAAATCTATTTCCCTCAGAATGCATATAGTATTATCTCCAACAATTTAATGTTAATATATAATAATGTAGTATTATTATTGTATTCTATGTAGCTCTTTCAAGCAACTATACTGCAAGCTTCACAATGTCAAGGCACTCTATCATATTTAAATTAGTATATTCTCCAATTCTTTGAATAGTACTCTGTACATAGTAGATGTGTAATAAATATTTGAATGAATGTCCAAAAACAATATGGAAGTTTTGAACCCATATACCTTGTATTGCTTTCCAGGACAGAAAATTAACAGATTGAATACTGTGATATGGCATAGCATTGCACTTTTCATTGTGATTAAATAGCAAGTTTTATTCCCTATGTTGTATATTAGGCACTATACAAAAAAAAGTGAATAGACTTCATTCCTCAGAGTTTTTTTTATGTCAACGGCAATACTAATAAACTTTTTACATCTCTCTTATAAGTAAGAATGATGGTAGCTTTAAAGTAATAAGATGTTTGGTTACTGCTGTATATGTTGAAGGCGAACTCATGAAAAAACCTTACTAGTCTCTTATCACAATCATTCAATCTCTTGCAGAAAATGCCATTAGATCCAGGAACTAGACAATTTTTCCATTCCATTGAGCGTAGGACTGACTCTGAGAAAGGACAATGCCCTATTGCCAAAACTGGAGTATTATTTTTGTTACTCGGGGTCTTTTCAGCCCTTCAGCCCTGAATTTTGTTCTGAATAATGAAGAGTTTTGGTATCCAATTCCTCATTCCACTTCTTTCTGGACTTTATTAGGTTAGTATAGCAAAAAAGTTGTCTTTGCACTTCCTATGAGACACATAGTAAGATTTCTGTGGTGCATTTCTCAGTGACTGATTGATTTTAGTGTCATTCTCATTAGACTAGCCTGGGGGAGTTCATCTCAAGGTGCCAGCTTCCCACTACTATTCTAAGTGGCTTCCTACTGCAAAAGCTTCAGATTAAAATTGTTCAGGAAGCTGCTTTGCAATGCATTGATTTTGTCGCTATTGAAAGTTTTCGGGGCATAAAAGAGGGACAATTTATTCAGCACTATGCAATGTCCCTCCATTGTTCCATTTCATGTCTCTAATTTGGCCATATCTTCTTCCCTTAAGTATGTCAAATAAAAGAACACATCATTTTCAACATTAAGTTACTTATTTAATTTGTTACAAAATCTCTTTGGTCATAACAATATACCCACTTGTAGATGAACTTAATCCCTACTTCTGAAGAAAAGAGTAAGGAGGTCCACCTTGCAACCATCAAAATTCCAGTCTCAATAATTAGAATCCTAATGGCTTTCCAGAGAATAAAAGTCATGTGAAGAAACAGTCTATATCCATCACCAGAATCTAAAATTATCTAAACGATTAAGTGAATGGCATTTCCCATGAATCTGGAGAGTAATAACATATGCTCTAGGAATATAACTGGGAAAGTTGGTGCCACTCTGAACTTTACAAGTAGAAAATATAGAGAAAGTCATCTACAGAAGATTTAACAATACCTTTAATTATCTGCTTTTCCATATAAGCCATAGGCCAGTATTGCTCAAATAACTGGTTCCTCTTTCCTCTTTCATTGAATATTAAGGAAGCAGACTCAAAACACCTGAAAAGCAATGAGATCTCATTGGGAATCTCCAGGAGGAACAGGATCTACTGGATTTTCCCACTTTTGTTGTTGGCCATTAAGGTACTGTAAGATATATTGTCCCTCTAAAAAAAAAAAAAAAAAAAAAAGATGTATTGTCCAAGGGACAGAGTGCTACCTATTCTATCTTTAGACCCTTTATATGTCACTATCAGAACTTTTTATTTAAAAAAAAAACACTGAATGAAATAAAACAATTGAAGAAATATCTCTAAAATAGCTCTAAAGTATCTATGACAGGTAAAGTCTTTTGTGGGAATGTAAGGCCAAAAATGAAGTGATGCCTGCCTCCAAGAAGTTAGCATTCTTCTAAGAGGCTGTAAAATGTACATAAATAAGTTAATTCAAAATATATAAAGTAAATGCAAAGTACAGTTGGTTATCATGCATTTGACCCTTCTGTTGATTCTAAGGAATGACAACTTCAAAGTCGGAAGTTCTTTCTTCTCTTCAAACGTACATTTAATTGTTTAGCATCATTTAAAATAATTAAAACTAGTGTTTCTGTAGTGCTTTAAAGGTTTATAGAGTACCTTATACTCTCCCTTCCCCTAATGAGTATAAGATCTATTTGGGAATGCCCATCAATTGAGGAATGGCTAAACAATTATGGTTCATGAGTGCTATGAAATATTATTATTCTATAAGAAACTATAAATGGTTAGAGTCTAAAGAATCATGGAATGAGTTACAGGATCTGATGCTGAGTGAAGGGAGCAGAACCAAGAGAACAATGTACACATTAACAACAACACTGTGAGATGATCAACCTTGATGGAAGCAGTTCCTCTCAGCAATTCAGAGAGTTAGGACAATCTTATTAGACCAGTTATGGACAATATTATCCCTATCCAGAAGAACAAAAACGAAAACCTAAATCAACCATTTAGAATATGATAATGCTTTATAAAAATTATCTCTTATGTATCTCTTTCCTTAATCCTAATTCCTCATACTGAAAATGACTAATCTGTAAACATTTATCAAAAATATATATGTACAATGTGAACTTGACTGTTTGCCACTGAGGGGAAGAGGGGTAGAAGGAAATTTTGTAATTTTGAAATTTGGAGCATATGGATGATTGTTAAAAAAAATAAATAAAATAGATGGACTTTATAAAAAGGATCCATTTGGGAATAGGAGTGAGGAAAAAATAAAACAAGGAGAGCAATGTTATAAGGCAGACTATAAGGATGGAGTGATGTATGGGGGTATAAGAGCTACTCACTTAAGAAAAGATGTAAATTCACTATATATGGTACGAAACTCACCAGTGGGGCAAGTATGAAATCTTTTTTATGCATTGTATGGATCAGCATTTGCCAAGTTAGCTGGAAAATGTTACTAAGGTTACCAATGCCCGGTAGTATTGTGTGACCATGGAAAGTAGATGTGGGGGGAGAAGTATATCATCAGTTATATTCAAGACAGGCACAAGTCAAATCAAATTAAGCATTTATAAGCTTTGCAGATATAAAGAAAGGTAAAAAAATTAATGTTCTTAAGGAGCTTGTAGTCTAAAGGCAGGAGAGAGAAGGAACAAGAGCAAAGAGCTATATCCAAGCAAGAGATAAATAATCAGAGAAATAAGGTATTAGAATTCAAGAGGAGTTAGATTTCTTGCAGAAAGTGGAATTTTAGCTGTGACTTAAAGGAAACCAAGAGATAGAAGTGTGGAAGCCAAGCACTGCAGGAATAAGAGATAGCTAGTGATAATATCCAGTGTTGATATGGCAATATTTTGTGTGAGGAACACAAAGGAAGACTAGTGTCACGTTTCAGAGAATACTTGAAAAGCATTTGATGTAAAAAGAAGAGAACTGTGTAGTCTGTAAATGATGGGTTTATTCTTCTTGAAAGATGTCTCAAAATTTCCTTGAAAGGATTTTAGATTTATTGTTGGGCAGAACATCATGAGAGTCCTCTAATTAGAAGTTGACAGAGAAAGAAACATACTAAGACTTTTGAAGTATAAATGCCTGTTCCTGATTCTCCTCAGGACTCCAAATTTATTGTGCCAATTCTTATCCATACACAGGTTTCTGGGAATTAAAATTTCTTCTCTGATGGTGAAAAACAATTCAAACTGCAAAGTATCTCTACCCAAAACAGTGTCCCATGGGGATGAGCATTCTTATTCATACTTAAGGGGAAGAAAGTTCTTTGTAGATAGTATAGAACAATAACTGCTAAAAACTTAGTGATGAAGCTGCACTCTGAGAATCTAACAAAGGAATGCACTGGGCAATGCTAAAATACTAGTATTTTATTTAAATACTGCAACTACAGATAGCCAGAGTTGATTCTATTAACTTGAAATAGCTTCAGGTCCATCAGTGAAGCTCAAACCCCAGATTCTGTCCTTTGCAGAGTTGACAGATAATTTCCACAACTACTATCACCATCATCATGGATTGACTTACTTGACCTTAAAGGGAAATCTTCTAAGAAGGTTTTTAAACAGTCTCTAAAATAAATAAATGGCATTGAGATGCCTAGTTCTACTTCATTTGATAAATATTGAAAAGTTAGGTGTGTTGCCCAAGGCATTTTCTTCCTTATGTTAGAAGATGAAATTACAAAGATCCTACTGAGAAACTATGGGTATGCTGTTGTTGTTCTTCAATCATTTCAGTCATATCCAACTCTTTGTGACCCCATTTGGGGTTTTCTTGGCAAAAAAACCAGCTTGTTTTGCCATTTCCTTCTCTTGCTTATTGTCTTTCATATTTCTTTTTGAGCTTACTCAAAAGTTTTTCTTTGTTATTTAAAAAGAAAAAAAGATGATGGAAGTTGACCTGGGTTCAAGTACTGCTTCTCTCTATGTCTCGCTCTGACTGTATGACCTTGGAGCAGTTATATAACTTCTCTGAGTGTTCATTATCTCATCCATAAAATGTGACTAATAATGTGCATACTACCTCTTTCACAAGCTTGTAGAAAAGTATAGTGGTATTCATTATTCACATTTGTTTAGAACTTCAAATATTATGGAGCTGTAGGAATGTGAGCTGTTCTTTTTGCTGTTATTAGATTTAGCTACTTATGCATATGTGATCAACTGTAATTTCACTCCATTGGCACAAATCAAAATCTCCTTATGACTTAGAAGATTACCTTTTAAAAATGTATCACCTAACAGTCAAGTGAGACTCTCTGAATGTAGACTATTGAGGATGAGAATGAGGGTGATGATAAGTGTGATTGAGGCTGATGATGGTGGTGCTGATAGCTAGTATTTATATAGTACTTTCAGGGTTTATGAAGTTCTTTTACATATCTTCTCTTATTTGTTCCTCCCAGCAATGTGGTGACACAGATGCTTTCTATTATTCCTAATTAACAGATTAGGAAACTAAGGTTGAAAAAAAGTAATTTTCTCACAACAGTTCCTGTTTGAGGTAGATTTTAAGCATAAGTCTTTCTGTATTTGTTATGCCATCTAGCTGTCTTCAAACAACAAATATTACCTTCATTATCAAATCCATATGTAAGTCCTATCTAGTTTATAGAATCTGTGAGAATATATATTCTACTGAGTATATGTCCCAGGTATATGTCTGCATCACAATAAATCCACAGAAGAGATTTTTGGGAGACAGATTATTGTTGGCATTATGATCATTATGTACCAATTGATAGATTATCTATTGCCATATCTAATTTTGTTGGTTCAAAGAATTCCCAATAAATAAAGTCCTTCTGTCAATGCAGATCTTATAATCTTTGAGAATTCAGTAAGTCACTAATTTGTCTAGGGTCACGCATCCAAGGTTTCAGAAACAGGACTCAATCTCAAGTCTCCCTGATTCTAATCGACTCTCTATTCATATCCTACACTTCTTTTTATAAGGAGCCTCTTAAAAATCAACAAAATGGTCAGTATAATAATATGGAATTTTAAATCTTTCAAAATTCATCTACAGAATAGTGTTCCTATCTTGTGGTTAGATTATTCTCCACTAGATGTTCTGTATTCCAGGCAAAATGGGCTACTTGCTATCTCTCAAACGTAGTGTTTTATTTCCCCTACTCTGTGAAAACCCCAAATAAGTTCACAAATAGTTCATCATGGAAAAATAAATCCTTTTTACATGTGCTACCCATTATAAGAAGACTTTCCTAATTCAAACTGGTCATTAGTTCTGCTTTCTTATTATTATTAATTTGTGTCTGTTTACTACTCACATTTTGTCTCCTATTAGATCCCCCCACCATCTAAGCTTTCTGAGGGCCAGAAATGTTTATCCTTTTTGTTTTTTATACTCAATAACTTGTAGGAAACATGAGTATAGTAAGTATTTAATATTTTTAATTTAAAGTTAATAATAATAATAATAAGCTATTGATGACAAGCTGTGATCTGTAGCCCATCTATAAATTAACTCTTTCACAGGCATTCTGGAAATATTCAAAGAGTATTGCTCTTTAAATTTACATTCATATTCTTAGAGATTAGAAGCCTTTCAGTATAGAATGGGCTCCTCCTCTCTTTTTTTTTTTTTTGCTTGTTTCTTTTTAGCTTGACTAGAAAAAAAAAGAAAATAGTTAGGGGTTAGGGAAGGAGGCAGCTCAGTCTTTGAGAGTCCATCACATTGAAGAACTCTGATTTAATACTTTATAAAAGCAGATGTCCATACAACACCCCCTCCCATGTAAAATTGAAACACTGGATAAATAGTGCTTGTTGAGCACTATTTGTAAAACTGGCTTTAGAAACAAAAAAATTGTACTATTATCAAACTTCAGTCCTCTCCTATTTGCCCCCAGGTCCCATGCAGATTTAATAGCACACATATACACAAACCTCAAGCAAATCTTTTAAAAGGCAATTGAGGTTGAAAAAGTGTTATACTTAAAAAGGGAAATGGGAAAATAAAGTCTATAGGGAAAAACATGGTGAAATTGAAATGATATTCAAAAATGGTTATGGATGCCTGGGGGGACTTTGTGATATGATGTTGGCTATTTGTTCCATTTATGTTCTCATAGTGTATGCTCTCTTGATTTTTAAGTTAGGGTTTTCTCAGAGCAGTTTGGCAATAATAAAGAATGGCCATATTGAAGACCTACATGCTTTTACTTCTTTTACTGATGCCAGTAGGATGCTTTCCACACCCCAGCAATGAAGATAGGACTCTTTCAAAAGCAAATTACTTATTTGAATCTAGAGTGCTGTATTTTAAATTTAAATTCTGTTTTAGAATGACTGAGGTCAAATCACTTATTTCTCAGAGCCTCAATTTCTTCATCTGTAAAAACCAGAGGAGTAGATTTTGTGACATCTGAAGTTCCTTTTAACTCCAAATCTGATTCAATGGTTATATTTGAAAGAGTGTCAAATTGTGGTCTACTGTTATCAGTTCATTATTGAATAAAGCTTTCAAAGTGGGAGCTGAACACCCCCAATTCTTCAAGTGACTACTTTGTGGCATAATTTGGGGATGTGATATCAGGAAGCAGAAGCTTCTGTTGTTGATATTGTTCTCTTAAAACAAACAGAAAAAAAATTCTACCCTCAACAGAAAAAAAATTGATACTTCTAAAAGTCTATGCAGTCCAAATATCTCTACAATCTTCATATAAGTGGTAGTTACCTAAGGTCAAGAAATATGATGACCTTTGGGGATCCTTGGAAAGACTACTTTTATTCCTCAAATATTTATTGAATGACCATGTTCAAGACTGTGCTAAGCATTCATCAGTATAACCTGTTGGAACTCAAAAGTTTCCACTTCACAAACCATAAAGAGCTTGATTTGGAATTTGATGTTTATAGCACAAAGTTGTAATCTCAACTCTAAAATTTGGTATATTTTTTAAATGGCACTGCAGAAGCTCCTTGTATATGAAATCAGTTTCAGAACACACACAGGGATATCTCTTGGCTAAAGCATATTTGTTGAATGTTGATGATGTCATTTTCAGTGTCATTACATGCAATAGAAATCAAAGGAAGATTTTTTTTAAATCAACATAAGGTGGAGGATACAAGCTGATAAAAACAAAGTAAATGATTATGGCCCATTCAATATATAAAGCAATTCAAACATATCAACCATTACTTGAATAAAGGAAACATAACAATTCTCTAATATCATCAGCAAAGATGTGACAGATTCTACAAGAAAGTCTTTGAAATAATATTTCCACTAGTAGACAAATACCCCAAACATATCAAAGACAGGGTATGGACACACATAAATACATACACACACATATATAAAAACACATGAATAATAATAATAATTTAAGTTGTAGAAAAGAACTAGAAACAAAATGATGACTATTAATTTGTGATGACTGGTGTGTAAAAATAACAAATGATGGCTTATGGATGTCAGAATTGAAATGATTAAAACTGAAGAAACCTATAAAAACTTGTATAACCTATAGTAAAATGACATGAGACCCAAGAAAATAATTTATACCACAACTATAACATTGCCAAGGAAAACAATTTTGAAAGAGTCTTTGCAGAGAGGAGAATGGGCAAATTATAACATACGTTTTCATCCTGGACCAATATATGAATATGTTCTGTTTAATTGTACAATTTGTTACAAAGGAGGGCTTTTATTCTTTGTGTTGGGGAATTGGGAAGAGACCAATAAAAATACAAAGAAAAGAAAATGATTTAAAAATGTAAAGAGGAGAAGGAAATTTCATAGAAGACAGATATAGTAGGTATGTACTATAGTCTAGAGTCTAATAAATACTTTTTAAATTATCAATACATAATAGAGTTAATATGTGCTGCTTAGAATCTATTACAAGGCTATACCAGCAGTGAAATAGGATTTGTATAAGTTTAGCAGGCATGTGAATGGAAGAGACAGATTTCTGCTACAAGGTTGTCTCTTAGAAGACTATTGCAAAAGCTTAAGTACACATCAATGAAGAATTATATTCTAGAAAGTTGACTTTGGATATAGGAAGGAGGAGATGTATGTCAAAGAGAAGGCCAGATACTAAAGAAAAGGAATTGATAACTAGCTGTATATCAGTTATAATGAAGAGAGAAAAGTCCAACTTCATGCCAAGGTTTTGAGATGTGAAATGTAGAGGAATGGTAATACACTGATAGAAGTAATAAAGTCTGGCTTCTGTGGTAGAGAATTGAAAGAATTTTCAAAGGAAGATTACTTTGGGGGTGGCTAGGTGCCATAGTGGATAAAGCACCAGCCTTGGAGTCAGGAGTACCTGGGTTCAAATCCGGTCTCAGACACTTAATAATTGCCTAGCTGTGTGGCCTTGGGCAAGCCACTTAACCCCATTTGCCTTGCAAAAAAAAAAAGATTATTTTCGAGAATATAAAAATTCCACTTCACAAACTATTAAGAGCTTTTTCTACTGATTTGAGAGAACATGATAAACCCTAGATTATACTACCATCTGCATATTGCAAGGATTTTTTGCTCAGTGCATAGGGTTCTAAGTGGCCCACTGAATAGAATATAGTACTTAATAGAATACAGAATAGAATAGAATACAATTCAAAAAGGCTTTAGTTCATATCTTGTTTCAGACACTTACTGTATGATCCTGAGCAAGTCCTTAACCTTTCTGAGTCTCAGTTTTCACATCTTAAAAAGGGCGATTAATAATAGCAATTCCAGTATTGTTGTAAGGCCAATATATGTAAAGTACTTTAAAAGTCCTAATATGCCTATCATCATTATCTCAACAGTAGGAACCATTACAGAAAAATCCCAGGAAACTGTTTAACTGAAGAAACCCCAGGCCTAAAAAACAAAGGGATCTGGAAGAAATGAGTCAGATCACAGTTTACAGAGATTATAGATGCTTTTTATTACCTGAGAATAAGCTTGCAAACTGGAACAATAACTGTTCTGAGATATTCAAGATGTAATTGGAAAGAGTGAGCTTATATTTGAATGTTTCAAACCGGAGAAAGCAGAGAATTTGGGAAGAAAGGGGAGAATCAGAAAGGGAAGTAAGGACTGTAAGTAAATGTGACCTTTTGAAACATAAATGAGCTTGACAATTCAAAGGCTTATAAAATAGGAAGTGTCCTAGAGCCCCATAACCAATGTCAGGAATATGTGGGTGTTTTTGGCTTCCACAAGAAAGTGAAGGGAGATCGTTGTTTTACATTACAAAGACTGGGGTAGACCTATATTGGTGCCTATGAGTTAAGACAAAAGACTTAACCCTCATTCTGATCAAGCCCTAAGGTTAGATCAGGTCTGCCCTACCTAGTTTTGAGTCCACCTAGGATCTGCATTCTTCTTTGTACATGCTCAAGGAGATTAGTGCTTTCTCCTTGTGCTCATTATTATAATGAGCAAGGCTGGGAAAAAGTATCCCAGGTGAATGTATCAATTAGATTTTGACCCCAGCCAATGATTAATAGGAAGGGGGGAGGAACTAGCCTTTCTAAGTGCATTTAAAGACCTGGCATTTCTGGGATTCAGGTCCCTCTTTCTTTTAGAAAGAGGTGGTTCTTTTACTAAGACATCTTAATAAAAGATCATTTTAATCACTCTGGACTAAGTATTCACAAGCCATTTATAACAACCAATATTTAGGGGAGGCATAAGTATGATTCTAGAAGGCCCATAAACCACAAAATGGTGCAGGGTCTACTTCAGAGCTGATATAAGCTTAATTGGTTTCAGAGCTGGTTGGTTTTCTGCAGTCAACTAGGTTTACTCTAGTAGTAAAGGGTTATTGGTATGCCAAGTCAAGCCCTCATATAGTTTTTCAGGTTATGTGGACAATTGGGAATAGGAGTAGGGGAGTCAAGTAAATCAAGGTATCTATTTTCACAAAACAGCAACCAATAAGCATTATAGTTATAAATGTACCTGTAGACTCCAAATGTCAGCATTATTATAATTCTCTGGTGCTTGCACATTGGAAGATGGGATGTTGAAAACTTTCCATGACCAAAATTTTTAGGACAATTGGCCTTCAAAATTTTATATAGGTAAAAGAATCGATGATTTTAAGTTGGAAGGACTCTTAAAGCAAGTTGTCAAGCACTTAAGAATCTTCTTTGTAGCAGGGAGGAATACAAAAAAAGACAAATCTTCCCTGCCCTCAGAGAGTTCACAATCCTGCAGAACCTAGCTAGATGATTGATGTTTATATTTTCTTTTTGCTTCACTATTGTTTCCTTTTCTTTTTAATTCCTTCTTATAAAAACTTTTTCAAAGGGGAGAAACTGTAGAGAAGTATTCAGAAACAACTGTCAAGTCAGAATAAAAGGCATCAAAATAAATGTGTAAAGGTGGAAAATATTTATTGGATAGTCATATTTATTGCTAATTTGTATATAAACTATATTTCTTTCCCATATTGTCTCTTAATTTTTTTCAGTCAACATTCAGATTGTAATTTTTTTTATTTTAACTACTATTGTGCTTTAATTTAAATGTTTATTCTTAGACTTATTAATATGAAGGTCAAAACATTGGAAATAAAAAATGTGGAGAAAGAAAGTAGAACCTGATATTCAAAATGGTTTATTTATTCAGTGAACAATCACACTCCAAGAAGCAATTGCTCTAAATATGCTATTTTAAAAAAAAACATTCAATATACAGGTTTTAATACTGATATTTATGTTAACTGATTTTTTTCACAAGTCTAGCTTATCCATGTAGAAATGAGTAAGTCACTTGCTTTCTCTGTACCTTATCTTTAAAATGAAGGAATTAAACTAAATTCTCTTAAAGGCTTCTTGTAGTTCAATCTATTACTGTAGTAATACTCTTAGCAAAATACACTGCTCATCCAGGATCAGCCAGAATTGAAACTGACATGCAACTTTCATTCATCCAATCAGGGACTGGTGCCTAAAATAAACAACTGACAATCACATATAATATTTAAACAAAAAATACCTTGTGCATTATGGATTTTCAGTCATTCCATTACTAAAACTTTTGTTTCTAAGGGGTAGCAACACAATTGACAATGAGTTTAATTGAAATTTTTTTTTGGTTATTAGTGCTTCTCAAGTAGGTGAAACTAAGAGAAACAGGAGAGATAATAATTGACTGCAATGATTAATAACTGACTGCAAATAAAGGCTTGACTTGATGCCCACCAATCACTTTAGAAAACAATAGATTTTTGAGAAATATGGGAATAAAAAATCAATTTTGGGAAAATCATTATTCTGATAAATGTTAGAAACCCAATTATAGCTTTATGGGAAAACATATGAAAGAAATGAAAACCAGTCCAGCTTACTCTTGGGAAAGTTCGAGTAGTATTACCATTGGTCTCTAATTTAGTCCTCAGAATGAAGCAGGGCACAGAGATAATTCTACAACCTTTCAAGCTTGTCTGTATTATGAATAACTTTTCTATTCTCTGTCACTGAATTTAAAAATCTTGTCTTCAGGACAGGAATGGCTTAGCAAATAGCCACCCAAGTTCAATGAGTACCAATTTAGTCTTTACTTGGAACTACTCCCAAGGCATATGAATTGGAAAATATCTGGAGCCAGGTGCTAAACTACTCCTTAAGGACCACCCTTGTCCCACCCACTGGAAAGGTATTTTAGTGGACTTCTGCCAATTCTATCAAACTTCTTTCTTTCTTCCTTCTTTTGTTTTTTCTTTTCCTCCCCCCACCTCTCTCTCTCTCTCTCTCTCTCTCTCTCTCTCTCTCTCTCTCTCTCTCTCTCTCTCTCTCTCTCTCTCTCTCTCTCCCCCCACCGCCCTCTCCCAAGCTCCCCATGACCATATCAGCAGGCAGAAAAATATAGCTCCAGCTCCATCTAATCTATATTGATCTAAGCTTCTCTTCTCTTTACTATCCCTCTCCTGGATTCCCTATTGTTTCCTTCTTTCCTCAAGTTTCTTTTCATTTTCCTTTTTTTTTTTCCTTTTTAACTTGATTGTTCTTTTTCCCTCCTTGTCCTACTTGCAGGTTCCCCTCCTAGATGCAAACTTACTTTCACTCATCTTCTTCCCTTTAACAATATGGCCCCCATCCATGTGCCAGGATCTATATTGATCTTAGCTTCTCTCTTTCCCCTTTATCTCCTCATCTTGCCTTCTCTTTTCCCTTTTAAACTTAACTACTTCTTTCCCAGCTTTTAACAACCATTATGGCCCCAGCTCCATGCTGGATCCATATGACTCTAATGTAACTATTTCGGTTTCCTTTCCTCTTTCCTTTAAACAGTTTAACCTCAAAGCTTGTTCTTTAAGTAGCTCACTGTCTTGCTGTATCTCCAGAAAACTTAATCTGTGAACTATTTGCAATCACCTGTGAACTTTATGTAGTAACTTGTGAACTTTCTGTAATTACATGTGAACTATGCAGTGAACCATAAACTAAAATTTAACTTTTCTTAACTCTGAGGACAAATGGTCTGTGAGTTTTTCACAGTCCCCTTTCTCTCAGGTAATCCCATTTTCCCATCATCAAGAACACTTAGAAGTGAAAGAACACAAATAATGAAGATTATGAATACTAAATTATAATTTATGTGCCTTTAAAAAAGAAAAAAAGAAACACAAATTCTTCTGTTGAATACACAGACATGCATTTCTAACAACAGTACCAAAAAACGTAATCTCTATATAAGTCTATGGTTTCTTTCTCTTGAGCAAGATGATTATTCTTGAGTGTTGTATAAGAATTTAATTTAAATTCCATTTTTCATCCTTGGCATTTCTCTGAAATGTTATATTATTAATAATAACAAAAATCAAGATGAAGTTTTAAACTACTGACAGTTAAATTTAGCAAATCTTTCTCTATAGTTTTAAACTGAATCATTACTAAAGTTGTTTTATGAATTCATCTTTTATGCATATGTGATTATGGCATATAAAATATATCTCACTATACTAAAGAAACTGCAGTTAAAACTAACTCTGCTTTTTGTAGGAAATTTAAAATGTATGCCTATAATAGTTAGACTAAATCATATCATTTTTAATAATTTGATTCCAAGAATTTAAGAAAAAAGTGATGGAGGAAGTGATGATATTAACTTGTCTTTGGCTATATCCTATTATAACATGCTTTGACCATCCTGGCTGCTAGAAAAATATCAGCATAGTTGTGTCAGGCATAACTTCAAACTGTAAATGTAAAGGCAAATTTGAAAGATTACCAAGTTTGTTTTATAAAATCCAATTTTACAAAAAGAATTTAAGTTACTTCTTCAAACTAAGCTTTTCACACAGGACAAAGTTAATATAATGCCAAGCATTTTATTCCAATTACCAAAACATACAGCAGTGTCAAAATGTTTCTAGGAAAGAAAAAGAAATTGTGTCAGGACTTTCACTGTATAAGCTTGTATCGGTAAGTTTATAATAAATTACCATTTTAAGTAGTGAGTTATAGCATTTTTGTTTCTGGTTTAATTTTCTATGTGCATATATTTCCAAAATGCTAAAACAAATCTAATCAAGTTCTTTACAGTAGACAGGAAGCATTGAATGTACTTTGCAATAGGCTGCTGAATTTTTAAAGCTAAGCTATTCTCTGACCGACTCTTTGAAAGAATATTAACATTTTTAAGGGAATATTTACTTCTTCCCTTTACTGAGTTGGAACTTACTAACTTTGTTCTATGATTTTATAAATGCAAGGAATAAGAGGGCTTTTCTGTAAAGAAATGCTAAAAGAACACGCATTGTTTTTCCCCTTATCATTGTTTTACTGCATTCAAAACTTTTCAAAGCTTTATGACATTTTTTCATGATAGATCATGTTGAAATTAAAAGGATTAATGAATAAAGGTACTTTTAGGCATTTAATAAATGTCTATTGATAAATCAGATATGTTTATCCCTAACTTCAGAACTGTATCTTGAGGTGTGGATTTTATGGAAAGTCTAGAAAGAAGTTAAAGTAAGTTATTTTAACCTTGCTAGGGTTCAGACCTGCAGATTTCTATAAAGGTGAGGGAGAAAGTATCTGCTAAATATCACTTTTGATCAGTAAGATTTTGAGGTAGCTGGAAAAGACAAATAGTTGGGAAAAAAAAATGAGTACCCGTCATTTAGAGATGACTGCACAAATTGTGACATATAAATTAAAAGATTGTTAGTATGTCAAAAGAAATGATGAAAGAAGTAGATTCAGAGAAGCATGGGAAGAGCAAAGTGAGTGCAACCAGGAGAACAATTTATACAGCCATCAAAGTTCTATAGAAGAAAATTGTTTTCAAAGATTTTAAGAACTATGAGAAATGCAATTACCAGTAATGACTCTAAATCACTGATAGTAAACTGTCCTTCTTATTTATTGGTACAGAGATGATGAACTTGAAACATCTTTTTTCAGAAGTGGGAGACATATGGAATCATTTTACTTGATGTACATATCTGATAAAAGAGAAGGTTTTTAGAAGAGGAAGGTTGAAGAACTGTAGAGAGGAATGGAAGGATAATGATTACAATGCAAAAAGAAAAGGAAAGTTTGGCAGTGAAATATTTAAAATACACACAATAGAGTATAAACAATTTTAAGAAGTTAAAAAGAAAAGAGTAGTGATGGTACTATAATTTTAAATAATACAAATATGTTTTATATAAAAAACATTTTATATATGCTGTATATGGGACAGCTGGGTGATGCAGTGAATAGAGCACCAGCTCAAGTCAGGAGAACCTGAGTTCAAATCTGACCTCAGACACTTAATAATAATGTAGCATAAGACCCTTAACCTCATTGCCTTGCCAAAAAAAAAAAAAACAGAAAAAAAAGCTGTATATGAGGTATATATTTTTTATATGTAATCATGTTTCTGTTCTACTTTCCACAATAAAATATTCATTTTAAGTAGCAAAAAACAGTCTTTACAAAGTATAATGAACTACCATCATAAATATTGAGTTCACTATCACTTCAGGGCTTTAAACTGACACTTATCATTTACTAGGTATATTGCAGTGGAAATTGCAGTTCAGGTATGAATTAGACTAGAAAATCACTGGACTTCTTCCAATGAAAGAATTCTGAAATGTGAGCTACAGTAAGTTAAAATTAATGAGGTCTAGTCAACTTGTCCTGAACATAAATCTGGTTTAATCCTATTACTAAGAATAAAAGAGAGAATCAGAAAGTATGTACTGGGGCCTCTTCAGACTTTTGCTTTATATTGCCCTTGGTAGTTCCCTATACTCCTATAAAAGAAATGGATATGTATGAACCTGCTAGAATCATAATCTTATTAATATGGAAATATCAAGGGAAAAGCAAATAGACATATTTCACATTAAACTTTGTAGTCTTCCCTACTCGTTTTCTTCATATTTTCCCTAGTAAATTTCATTTCTTCTCAGTTTAATCTTTGATCCACTTGTCATAAAGCTCAGATATAGATAGATAGATAGATAGATAGATAGATAGATAGATAGAGATAGAGATAGAGATAGAGATACACAATCACTCATATATATTTATGCAGTATGTTGTTGAAAGAGAATTTGGATATGATCTAGGCTCTCATTTTATAAATGAGAAAAAATTATTCCCAGAGAGGTCAGAAAATCTCAGTAATTTTCTCAAGTTCATGAAGGCAATAAGGGTCAGAGCTGAAATTGAAACACAGATGCTCATACTCAAAACAAATTTCACTTTTCATTAAGTGCACACACCTCAAACATGCATATGCTTCTTGAAATTTTTTCCTGACCTCTTTTAGTATTTAATTATTTGAAAATTACATTAATCCCCCTTTCCTGGAATATCCATACTACTTGTGGGAATACTAATTCCTTTATCATATTATGAAACAAAAAATAATAGTATTGTGGCAGAAATTTTTAGATTTGTGTAATTATTATTGCATAAAATGTATCACTTCATCACTAATAATAAAAGAAGTATAGAAAGGTGCAATAGGAAATAATGCATAGAAAATATATTAAGTTTTCTGAATTTATAACCAACATATGTTTCCTTCAACTTAACAGTAACTTTTAAAAAAATCTTTTTTCTAGGCAATATTCTCTAAGACCATAATATGAATGTTATTTATTTACTTCATTGGTTTTCAATATTGTCACTATTATTATTTTGTTCATAGAAAAAGTAGAATCTGTATGAAATTGTGAATATCTGTTTAATTCTGTTTCATTCTTTAAAGATATATATATATATATATATATATATATATATATATGTTACTGTCAGAAGTCTTCTGTTTGCCTCTTCCTTCTGAACTTCCTTCTATTTATTCCTGTGAATTTTAAATTCTAACTATGTTTCTTTTTCTGCCATCAATACATTATTTTTTATTTTTTATTTCTTCCTCTTTTTAATATTCAAATGAATTAATTTGACAAGAATATCATCAATAGTTCTGAGTTCCAAATTTTCCCTCCTTCCTTCCCCAATCCCAAAGACAAGTATCTGATACATGTTTCAAATGCATAATTTGTGAAATATATTTTCATAATCAATCATAATATAAAATTAGAATCAGAACAAATGGGAAAAAACATGATGAAGGCAAAACATTTTTAAAAGTGAAAAGACTATATTTTGTTCTACATTCAGACTCTATAGTTCTTTCTCTAGATATAGATGACAATTTTATCATGTCTTTAGGAACTGACATGATTATTTCATATATTCTCTGTCCCAATGTACTAAGAAAGGGGAGAATCTTGTAATCAGTGCAGTTAAGCTAAATGAATCCACAACGACAATCTCCAGAACACAACTGTCACTTTATTTTTGTCCATTATAGTCTGCCATAGCTCTGGTGTGGGTCTGGACATGAACTTCTGAGAGTCAGGTTGGATAGAAAAACATACCCAAACATGAAAGGTTGAGAAGTGAAAATCTACCAACTTCATTTTTAGAAATTCAGACTTTTTAATAGCAAAAACTTATCTCAGGAATGACTGGTTAAAGGAGACCCAGTTTCACAAGTTCCTGGCTAAATTTACAATATTTATACTTAGAAATCTGCATACTTTCTCTTTTACAACCACCTCTGAAGCCACAGATTATCCCAGTTCAGGGTTCACTGGTAAACCAAGGGATCTATACAATGAGCAATAATCCATATATATCTTCAATGAAAAATGTTACCAAGAATATGTTAATACCACTCCCAGGGGCTGACCCTCTTCAGATTCCCCCCTTCTTAGGCATACTGAAGCTTTAGGCAGAGTTGTAGGACTTCTATGCTTTGTCCCAATGACAAAAGACATTTAAGACAAATGAGAATAATATAAAATATCAATAATAATGCAAAGATACCAGGAAGCATTTTCACTAATAAGTTCATAAAATGAAAAGGATGAAACCTATTAACAAAGTTAAACAAATTATCAATATCTAAGTTCATTTTCCATTCTAGATGCCAATGCCATATCATTAGAAATTTTATGCAATTGATTCATATCCATAGTAATAGAATCATTATACCATATTGCATTCAAATAACTTTTTGTATTATCCCATTGAATAAGTGAAGTATCACATTTTAAAGGAGTAACACAAATAGCAGAAAATCTGTAATCACACTGCAATTGTCCCTTGTTTTCATTATAGAGGTTTGTGATACATTAATCAAATGATAAAGATCTTCATTAATTCTCTCCTGAGCATTTTCTGATAATTCTGGAATATATTTAGCTTCTAATGTTTTCTTTATTCCCTACTTGTACAGAAATAATCACCAAAGTAGCTGCTATAATGGCTGCTACAATACTTAATATTCCAAATACAATGCAACTAACACATCTCTTCTGCCTAATTCTCTTTAATGTTTTTTTTCCTAAGAACTCATCAGCAGGAAACATATACCAGCCATCTACCTTAGTGGACATTATAGCAAATTTTGGTTGTCTTATCATAAAAACAACATCATCATCCACCACTTCCTTATTTATACATGCTCAAATAGTGCAATTGTAACAGTTAACATTATGCCCCCTTTTCCTCCGATAATATTGACATCTTTGAAAGAACCTATCATGAAGGCAATATCTGCTCCTGTGCATGTAGTCACAGACAATTTTTTTCTACATAACCTATTTTTTCCTATGTCTTATTCCATTGTATATACCTTATCTCATCTATAGCTGCCATAGCCTTCCATATCTCTGAATTAGCTAACCCTATTTCTGGGGGTTATTTTGGGGTATATAATTGGTTTAATATAGCTGGAATACCCCATGGAACAACTCTATCAGGAGAATTCCACACTTGTAGCAAAATAGAATGATCATAAATTCTTCTATTTGGGGTATGACAGGCAACCCAGGGTAAAAAACATTCATTTTTGAAATCCCAAGCATGTAACTTTAAACAAGGAGATTCTGTAGGACATACTTCTCTTCCTTCAATACTTTCTACAAATGGAACTTCTGATATTTCTAAGGTCCTAAATGCTCCCATGTTATAAATATTTGGATGAGTTGAATGCTTAGTTGTACTTAATTTAACACGTTTCAACAGTACTTGTTTTAAAAATATATATAGGTATCACAGTATTTAAACAAGAGAAATAATGTCTAACTTTTCTTCTCAGCATCTCTTCTTTGATATCTCCAGTAGGAACTTTGGTATATCCCAAATAATCTGCAGCTTCCCCAGTTAATACAATTTCAGTCATACTCTCTCCCCAATGTAGAGTAGTGACCCATGGAGGGTTTTGAACATAAATCCAATATTCAATTCCTTTTACAGTCCCTAAATTGTTCACAAATAATATAAGCATCATAAATTGTCCCATAAGTCCATGACATATTCTCCTCTCATGTTTTCCTTTCTGATTTCTTAAGTGTAAGTTATTCATTTTCTGTATTACTGGATTCATCTGGTTTGCACAGTCTGATGTTTCTTTCTGGTACCCAGACAATTTCTCCATCTGTGGACAAAATAGAAGCATACCCTCAACCCCAAGTTCAAAATGAATCCAGTCATTTTCATTGTTGATGCCTTAGGGTCTTTCCACTTGATCATGGCCTTCTCTTCATGTTGCATATCCTTAAAAAAAATCTTTCTGCAGGTGTTAATTGTTTATCATTCAATGTTAAAAAAAATTCATGGTATAAAAGGTGAGATTTACTCTCTTTCCTTGTTTCCCCTTTGTTCCTATATTCCCCCTTCTTTTGCACTTCCAGAAATCTTTTAAGATCTTTATGTTTTCTTTCTACTAAAGTTTGACCAGTGGGGTTATAGGGAATACCTGTAATATGTTTTACATTGTAATATAGGCTGAATTGTTTAAATGCCAGAGCCATTATCTGTTTTGGGGGATTTTGGTATCCCTACAATAGCAAAACAATGGAATAAACAATCAATCACTCTTTGTATAGCCTCTGAACTTTGTGCTGTTGCCATTATACATGAACCAAATGTATCTACAGTAACATGAATGAATTTCATTTTTCCAAAAGATGTATAATGAGTCACATCGATCTGCCACACAATTCATTAGGAACCCAGCCTCTAGGATTCTTAGAATAATTTGGAGTGATATGTAAATATGGAATGCATAGTTGAGAGGATATTACTATATTCCTTGCTTGCTCTATGGTGATTTTAAATTCTTTCCTTACTAAACAGGCACTCTAGTGAATTTTTTTTTTGTGACACTGCCTAGCTTGCTCTTCTACTAAGCTTATAAGAAGTGGAAGGGTTAATTGATCAGCCCTATGATTGCCTTCATAGGTAACTGCCCAGAGAATCCAGTGTGGGAATGTATGCATTCAATAAAAAAATTATATCTATCTCTTATAACTTCTTGTAAATCTTTAAAGAGCTGATATAATTCTTCATCAGTGCTATGTTTAATAAAAGCTGTTTCTATGTATCTGACTGCATAATAACTATACTTACTATCTGTAAAGATTTTAGGGTTTTGTGGCTGTTCTATTAATACCATTAATTGGGCATATAATTCATTCTTTTGTTTTGATTTAAAAATATTTTTTAATTTCATTTATGCTTGGACATACAGGTCTAGAATGAGGTCCATCCCATTGCTTAAAAATTTCAGAAAACCTAGAGTGTCATAACCTCAGATATTTTCCCTCATTACCTCTGTAGATAGTAAGTATGTTGTCAAACACATAGAAACAGCTTTTATTAAACATAGCGCATAGCTTTGACATCATTACAGTAAAATAGCTTATGTTGATAAAACTAGATCATATAACATCTTGCTCATCAGTAAATTATCTATGGCTTACATAATTTTCAATCTCCCAATCATTTTTCAAAGACTCTCACATTTATTCAGTATTATTGTAAATAATAACAGTTAAGCTATAACTTTCCAATTTCTTATACAACCTTCTTCTAAGTTTATCATTTTTGCGTCTGTAAAATTAAGCATTAAATTCTTAACCTATATGACACATGATGTTTCCATGCTGACATCTCATTTTCTTAAAGTTAAACTTATAACTAAATATCTGTTACACATAAATTTCTTTCACATCTGTTTTATAAGCTAATTTTCCTCTTGTTCAAATACACTCCTATTTTCAAAAAGAAAATAAGATTCTATGAATTTAGTTATATATATATATATATATATATATATATATATATATAATTTTTAAAAATCCAATGAAGTTATATATATATATAGAGAGAGAGAGATACAGATATATATATATATATATATGTATATATATATATATATATATATATATTTTCAGAAAATTCAATGTAAAACTTTTACCAATGCCAGGGTTACAGGATACCCTTTAAGAAACACTAGGGGGAAGAGCACAACTTTTCACAATCTCTATGAGAAATATAACCTTTTTGGCAAGGTGTTCTCCAGTTTTCTTATAAAAAATCTTTATGGGGCACCTAGGTGGAGCAGTGGATAAAGCACCGGCCCTAGAGTCAGCAGTACCTGTTTTCAAATCCCGTCTCAAACACTTAATAATTACCTAGCTGTGTGGCCTTGGGCAAGTCACTTAACCCCATTTGCCTTGCAAAAAAAAATCTTTACAAAAGTGATGGATGATACTTCAGTTGATCCATTGTTTGTTATTGTAACACAATATTAGTTTCAAAAAATTGCCTGAATCTGTTCTTATGCAAAGTTTACTAATTATACATAACACATTTCAATTTAATGTATATTCCCTTTACTCCCTCAAATTCTATAATATATAAAAATTATTTCAGACCAGATGTTCCTAAAATCCCTTTTTATGATTACAAGATTTTCTTTAAAATTCTCTTAATAATCTTATAAATTCCAAACTCATATTCAAAATTAACTTAAATTATTTTCCTTTTCAAAATATATATTCCTTGTTCTCCCCCCAAAAATTATATATATATATACATATATGTGTGTATGTGTGTATGTATATACATATATATATATAGATATATATATATATCATGCTAATTAATACCAGTCCAAAAAATAATTTTAGGAACAATTTCAATTTCTCCTAGGACCCTTATAAGTACAATTTGCAAATCAGTAAATAAAATTCTATTAGTCTATCAGACCATAAAAGAGACAAAAGAAAATAATGGAACCCCTTCTCCTCTAAAAACAACATGATTCTCAGGAAAATTTCCTTTTTTGGTGCCAGTCATGAGTTGTGGGGAAAAAAAAGATCTAATTTTGAAAAGAGAGAATGGAAAGAAGATTGGCCAATCAGAAAACAGAGAACAGCAGACCTGAGAGACAGCTGAGAGCTTCTCTCTGCCTGTATTTCAAAGCAAGCACATATAGACACATAAACAGAATCAGAGCATTTAGAACCAGAGAGGCCCCCAAAATCCCGGGAAACCCCACTCTGTTCTTACTAGAGGATCCCTTTAAACATTACACAAAGACAAAAAAAAAATAACAGGATAACAGCACCAAAGGTGACAAATCTTCCAAGAAACCAGAGAAAAATTCAGAGAACCTTCCATTTTTCATAATGCATCTTTCCATTCAAAGGTTTTGATATCTGACACTTCTTGATTTGAGAATTTAAGAAATCCCTCAGCCTAATTGGAATATCCCCTGTCCCTTATAGCTTAGAGTAAACCAAATAATTTCAACAGCTCTCTGGTACAAGTTCCTAAAGCAGGAGCAAGGAGGAGGATGCTCCTGGGGAGGTAGTACCCTCTGGCCTTGGCCTCCATGCCCCTCCTACCCCATTGCAGGCACAGATCTGGAGGTGGCATTGGAGTTAAAAGCCACCACTCTTTTTTTTACTCTTATCTTCCTCCTAAATAGTTTGAACATCTACATAAACTTTTAATATACTCTGAGCCAAAGGAACATCTCCAGGTGGAGTCAGGCAGATTTTTAAAATATTCCCCAATGAAAAGACTCCTATAGGAAATGCCTCCTGACCTTCCTGTTTAAAATGTTCACTCATCTGTTTGCCCACAGCCTCCCATTTTTCAATACTTAAAACTCCTTCTTCTGGAAACCAAGGACAACATTTTTGTACACATTAAATAAATTTTTCCAATTGTTTTGTTGTTATTAATACTTCTCTTTCTTTAATTATCTGCTTTAGCACTTTCAAATAATGCCCTCTAATCTTAGACTATCCCCGTTCCATTTTAATGCTTTATGAGCCCTCTTTTGACCTGCCGGTATCCAGACTTTATCTTAACTTTCAAGATTGATTCCCCTCCAAGTTTGACTGTCCATCTGTCTGCCTGCCCATCCGTCAGTCTGTCTGTCCATCAGTGCCTGTCTAGGCGCCAGTTATAGCCCACTATAGTTCTGGTGTGGGTCTAGACATGAACTTCCAAGAGTCAGGTTGGGTAGAAAAACATACCCAAACATGAAAAGTTGGGAAGTGAAAATCTACCAAATTTATTTTTGGAAATTCAGACTTTTTATAGCAAAAACTTATCTCAGGGATGACTGGTTAAAGGAGACCCAGTTTCATAAGTTCCTGGCTAAATTTACAATATTTGTTCTTAAAAATCTGCATACTTCTCTATCAGAAAAACCTTTTACAACCATCTCTGGAGCCACAGATTATCCCAGGTCAGGGTTCACTGGTGAGCCAAGGGATCCATACAATGAGCAATAATCCATATATATCTTTGATGAAAAATGTTACCAAGGATATGTGAATATCACTCCCAGGGGCTGGCCCTTACAATCCATCCCTCTCTTTCAGGAGTTAGGCAATATGTTCCATCACAGTTACATAGAAGTTTGGGATGTGTGGTTGGTCATTGCATTGATCAGTGTTAAGTCTTTCACAGATTTTTTTCCTTTTTTTTTTATTTTACACTATCACTATCCAAGTATCAGTTGTTTTGCTGCTTCTACTCTCTTCCCTTAATCAGTTTCTGCTGATATTCTAATACAAACATATACCACAATTTGTTTGGCCATTCTCCAATTTTCTAAGAGGCAATCTGGGTAGTTAGGTGGCACAGTAGATAGAGCACTGACCTTGGAGTCAGGAGAATGGGAGTTCAAATCCAGCCTCAGACACTTGCCACTTACTAGCTATATGACCTTGGGCAAGTCACTTAACCCTGATTGCCTCATATCCAAGGCCTTCTCCAGTCATCCTGATTCATATCTGGGCATTGGACCTACATGGATCCAGAGGAGAAAGTAAGACTGGTGACAGCACAGCACCCACTCACTAAAATCCAATTCATGTGATCGTCATAGCATCACCTCCCTGATGTTATGGTCTTCTTCAAAAATGAAGAACAAAAACCCCAAGTGGAAATCTAAGGCAAACCTTTAAATTTTAGTGTTTTCCCCCCTTTTTCAAAATCCTTACTCTTTCCCTACTTTAGGATCTGTAAGTGTGTTTTGAATGTGATTACCCCCTTCCTAGTTAATGTCCCCTCCCAACCTTTCTGTTCTTTTTAAAAATTTATTTATTTCTCATTAAATAAAAGAGATTTTGTACATATTAAACAAAGGGAGTCAAGGTTAGAAAGAAAGCAGAAAGCAGGAAAATTAGTTTTATAGCTAGTATCTCTGATAAAAGTCTTATTTCTAAAACATATAAGCAAATTTATAAGAAAACAAGTCATTCTTCAATTGATAAATTGTCAAAGGATCTGGACAGGAATTTTTCAGTTGAAGAAGTTAAACCTATCTAGAGTCATATAAAAATAATGTTCTAAATCACTGCTGATTAGAGAAATATAAATTAAAACAGTTCTGAGATACCATCTCACATTTATCAAAATGGCTAATATGACAAAAAAGGAAAATGATAAATGTTGAAGAGGATGTGGGAAAACTGGTACTCCACTATTGGGGGAGCTGTAAGCTGGTCCAACCATTCTGGAAAACAATTTGGAACTATGCCCACAGGACTATAAAATTGTGCATACCCCTTGATTGAGCAGTACCACTACCAAGTCTGTATCCCAAAGAGATCGTAAAAGGGGAAAGGACCCCCATCTACAAAAGTATGTATTGCAGTTATTTTTGTCTGGCAAAGAATTGGAAATGGAGGGGATGCCCATCAATTACAGAATGATTGAACAAGTGGTATATGAAAGTGATGATATACTACTGTAAGAAATAATGAGGGGCGGCTAGGTGGCACAGTGGATAGAGCACGGGCCCTGGAGTCAGGAGTACCTGGGTTCAAATCCAGTCTCAGACATTTAATAATTAACTAGCTGTGTGGCCTTGGGCAAGCCACTTAACCCCATTGCCTAGCAAAAACCTAAAAAGAAATAATGAGAAGGTAGATTTCAGAAAAATCTTGAAAGACTTAATATGAACTGATGTTGAGTAAGATTAAGCAGAACCAGGAGAACATGGTAAACATCAATAGCAGCATTGTGAACTGATCAGCTATAATAAATTTCACCCTTCTCAGGCATGATCAAGGACAATTCTGAAGGTTTTGTGATGGAACATGTCATTCACATCCAGACAATGTATTCTGTTTGAAACAAACTTGTTCACTTTTAATTTTTTTTTCTTTCTTGTGATTTTCCTTTTTGCTTTGATTCTTCTTTCACAACATGACTAATATGGAGATATAGTTAACTTGATTGTATGTGTATAACCTATATCTGATTGATTGGAGAGGGGAAGGGAAGGAAAGAAGAAACATTTAGAACTCTTACAAATTCTTACAAATTATTTTTAATGCTGTATTTCTACATCAAACTGTTTCTGTGTGTCTGTGTGTCTGTGTGTGTTTTCAGCCCTCCTAAATTCACTTTTGTTTGAAGTTTATTTGATATCCATTCCTCCATCCCCTTCCTTGTGCTATCTATTCTTCTTACTCTAATTATGAGGAATAGAACATTCAGCACCCTTGTTCCTCAAGTCTACACTATTATATTCATTTTATGCTCCCTTTCCTTCCCCTCTTAAGACATTGAGAAAAAAAGCTAATCTTTCCCAGGACTGCAATTTTTCTTTTTTTAATTTTATCACTATCCTTTGAAGACATTTAGGTTCCAAAGGGACATTTGTTTCTTCTACTATTATATTCTTAGCACTGATACATACAGTCCCTTCTTCTGCTCAAGTCATTTTATATCTTCATGTTTCTCTTTACTTTGTATTTCAAAGTTCTTGATTAGTTCTGGTTTTTCATTTTAAAATTATTTGCAATGCATTTATTCCATAAAATATCTATTTTCCTATATAGAACTATATTTAATGTTGTATGGTAAATTATTTTTGCTTATATGCAAATGTCATTTATTTTTTGTAATAATGTCTTCCAAGATCTCTCAGTCTTAGAAAATACTTCCAGGTCATTTGTGGTACTGATAGAAGTTCCTTAGTTATTATATACATATATTTTTTTCTGGGTGGTTGTAGCTTTTTTTAAAATTTCCTTTGATATGGGAGCTCTGGATATTTTTTTTAATCTGATATTCCTACTACTTTGTTCTTTAAGAATCCTTTAGTGAGCGAAGGGTGGATTTTTTCTATCTTTGTTTTGCCTTCTGATTCTACTATATCTAGATTTTTTAAAATTTAGATTTTATTTAGAGTTTTAAAATATTATGTCTATATTTGTTTTTTAGTTATAGTTTTTATGGTTATCTAATGATACTTCAGTACTCTCTCCCTGATCTTTGTTTAAGAGGGAATAGTTTTATGTCATATAGCTTGCATTTTTTACTTTGTTCCAATCATATATCCTCATCACAACTTTACTTTCAGAAAGCAATAACTATATATTTATCAAAATTGTTACATTTTTCAGAGATTCCATTTCTTGGATAAAGTTTACCACTTTCTCTCCTATGTTACTTGTTCACTTTTAAATTGTTTTCTCTTGAGTTTCTATTTATCATTTATTTCTTCATTCATTTTCCCTAGTTATTTATGCACTAATTTAAAATAATTTTCCTTCAAGTATCTATTTGAAGTTGTTATTCAGTGATTTCCTGTTTTTTTTTTCAATATCTCTGCAGGTGACTTTTATTTAAATTTCCTCATCACTTCAGTTTTAGTTCCTAAATTGAGGTTTTCTCAAGGGTCAATCTCAGCTCCCTGATATATTTGGAGTACATCAATTGTCCCTGCTTTGACTTTGATTGTCATGGATTTGGGGAATATACTCACTCTGGACTTTTGATGTTTGGAATGTTGGATCCTCATGACTTTGGGCAGATATTTTTTCAATTTCTGTGATGAAAAAAGTCCCTTACCGTATTTACCCTTTGGATGTCTTAATCTTTAGTCTGTTATGAAATTCAGGCTTTTGTTGAAATAGATATGTGAGAGCATTTGCCCTGCCTCTTATTTAGCTAGTCATCTTGGCAGTTTCTTCAAGTTTCTAATATTTTTCTTCTCTTTTAAAATTCTAAAAGCAATTCACTATACTCCAAAAGTAAATTTCCCTATAGGATATATGCCTTTTGAAAACAAGAACTCTTTTGTTTTTGTATGTCCCAAGATCTAACACAATATTTTGCCTTGAGGAGAAGCAAATATCCCCATACCCTATTATCTTGGTATATGAGATCTGTAGTGCTAATGCTTCCTTAATCATTTATAATTAAACACTTCCAATACCATGAAAACTTTAGTGATTTTGTTTTTAATAGACCAGATTTATTTTGACATAGAACATACATATTATATCCTACTTTTATGTAAAATTGAACACTTGATAATTATTAGCAAGCAGATTTCCTCATAGACCCATCTAAATAGTAATTTTCTTCCTTTAGGAAGATAAGAGGCATTGACTCAATCTTCACTGACTGAAGTGTCATAGGTTGCAGAATCAATCTCTAGAGTCTTTATTCTTCCAAAGTACCCCTTTGAAAATCCATGAGCACTAATAAGACTTTATTATTTAATGAATGATTAAATAGAATGCTCTTTCTGTTATGACCAGTAATATTCAAATCACTCTTATGAAGTATCTATATTCATTTGGACTCTTTTATATTAAGTATTTTTGGTGGAAATGAAGTTAAATACTAGCAGTATTTGAGTTTATTTTCATTTCTGTCTTTCTGTGTAATAAAGTAATTTAGCATTGTTTACATGAAATCCTCAGAAGATGAACTAACAGTTTCAGGGACAGCCTTTGGCAAACCATTTATGGCTTATGGAAATTAAGAGGGAAAAGTATGCAGAATATCATTACTAGTCATTAAGTGATATGCAAATAAAGTTTCATCTTTATTAATTTTTGAATTTATGTTACTAGTGCTAGTTTGGTGCTAATGGTTTAACATAATAATAATGTTTTAATATCTTCTGATATTAAATACATTGTATAATGGGCTGCATGTTGAAATTTCACATTGTGCTTCTAGCTAGAACATCAGAAATTTAATTTTCCCAGGTCAGACATAAGTTCCCAAAGAACTAGAGACTTATTAAGTCTCTCTTAAAGCATGTAGTACCTGAGATGAGGAGAGAATTTCTTCTAGATGGGCTGAATTAGAAAGAATTCCTAAAAGATCACATGATCAATGACCTACAGATGTAGAATGAAGGTGGAGTTTGAGATAGACATTTCATGGACAGAAGTGGAGGAGAGTAGGGAGGAATAAGTTCATTTCATATAGAAGACATGTTATGACCCAATACAAAAAAGCAACAAAATGAAGGTTACTTAAAGGAAATAGCAATTTGATTTGTACAAGACCCACAAAGAATTAGCAATAAATAAGACTGAGAAAGTAATGTCCAGAATATAGAGGACCCCAAATGCAAAACTGAAGAGTATTAATTAATTTATAGCACACAATCCTGTAATAAGTATTTTGTGTTTCTTTAATGAAACAAAATTTTATTTGGTAAATACTGTAGCACCATTAAAGTATTTTAAATAGGGTTGGAATAGTTTTAAAATGCTCCAGAATCACATCTCTTCTTGTTTTGTTTTATTTTGTTTTTGTACTAATCTTTTCATTTGCAAAAGGAAGATTTTTAATACAAATAGACAATTGTTATTCAAAGTTTACAGTTGTCTTCCCTTAGAATTGTCCATTTACCCAATATCACATAGCTAGAGTATGTGTGCAAGATGGAAATTGAAGTCACATTGTCATATCCAGAAGACTAGCTCTCTAGTCACAATACTACACCAATATTATTTAAGTGTAGAAACTTCTTCCTTTCTCTCTCCATCCATTCTACCTTTACCTCCCTCTCTCTCTTCATTAGTAAAATCCAAATTACAAATTGTGTATCTTTCCCTCTCCCCTTTCCTTTAAGTATGTATGTATATACATGCTTATGTGTATATGTATATATTATGTGAACATAATATATGTGTGTATATACATATAGAATGAGGAGAATGGGAGAGAGGGACAAAGGGGCAATGCAAGGAGCCTTTGGCTTGAGTTCAAATTCAAACCCTAGTTATTTGATCCTGTAAAAATCATATTATCTCTCTCAAAATTAATTTCCTTCTCTATAAAATGGAGATACACATAGTATTCTCCATTTTAGATAGCCTCAAATTGTCCCAGATTTTTCCAGAGAAAGAATTGTGGAGTTTGAACAAAGACCAAGTACTATTACCTTTAATATAGAAAAATAACTGATATCTCATTATGTAATCTTGCAAACTTTCATACTTTTTCTTCCTTAAGGATATGATTTCTTTCTCATCACATTCAATTTGGATCAGTGTATATCATGGAAACAATGTAAAGACTGGCAAATTGCCTTCTGTGGAGGGGTGGAGGGAAAAAAGGAAGATTGGGGAAAAATTATAAAACACAAAATAAAAAATATCTTTACAAGGAAAAACAATGAAGATCATAATAGCATCCCCTGGGTTACTGTAAGCATCAAATGAGAAAGCATATACAAGGTTCATTAGAAACCTTAAGGTACTACGTAAACTCTGTGTATGTGTGTGTGTGTGTGTGTGTGTGTGTGTGTGTGTGTGTGTGTGTATTGGTGTGTATGTAGGTGCTTAGTGTATTTATGTGTATGTAAAATATACATGCAGAATATATTGCATACACAGCCACATACACACACACACACACACACACACACACACACATACACACACACAGACAAATACATAAACTGGCATAGTAGATAGAAATCCTATCT
Organism: Macrotis lagotis; assembly: GCF_037893015.1. NCBI lineage: Eukaryota > Metazoa > Chordata > Mammalia > Peramelemorphia > Peramelidae > Macrotis > Macrotis lagotis. The sequence continues at coordinate 47,621,215 of NC_133662.1, read as the reverse complement.
GAAAATCAGAAAGACATGATTTGAAGGCCTATTTCTAACTCCTAATGACTGTGTGACATTGGACAAATCCTTTAATTACTTTGTGTTTCAAGAAATTTTCTAAGACTAAGTTTCAAAACAATTATCTACTTGCATAGGAAGAGGATTTTCCTTTGGTGGGTATTCTCTACACTGATGAATCATAAGTCTAAATAATAAATGTAATAATTTATCATTGTTTTTATTCTTCTTGTAGAAATTATATTTTCATGACTATAACCTGAAAGATGTGATCAAAATATTTGATGGATTTAGCTCATAAAGATTTTCCTTCAAGACAATGAAAATTACTTCCAGGCTCCTTGACACTTGACATGTAGACTGACTAAAAATAAAATGAATAATAGCTCTCAGTCACTTTTGATTTTGCTACATGGTATAAACTGTCTTACAGAGTACTATAGCATTCATTGATTCTATCATTTTAAGCCCCTCTATTGAACATAACATGATACAGTTGAATAAGCATCCAAGAGTTGCTTTAGTCAAAAATGTCCTCCCTCCATAGCCACTCTAGTGGAGACCCTCTTTGAATTGCTTAGATCTGTAGTTCCTCCAAAAAGCAGGATCATTGGATCCTTATGCAAAGTCCTTACATCTTAAGAACTATCAGATCCATTATTTTATTGGACTTGTCTCCAAGGATCCAAGTTACCTTCTCATTATTCACATTAGTATGTGAACTCCTTGAGAACTTGGACTGTCCTGACTTCGTATTTGTATACCCACCACTTGGCACAATATTTTATACGTTGCAAGCATTAAAATGTTTTAACTTATAAATTTAGAGAATGATGATACATCCAAGTAAAATCTGAGAGAATATTATATAGCCACAGCATTATAAAAGATTAACTATTCTCCAGGTTGCAAAATACATGTAACAACCCCTTCTGCTTTGAATTGATCTTTTAAGACTTGATACCATTGATATGTATATTTTATTAACATCATATTAGATATGTAATTAACATACTTAAGTACATACATATCTATATGCATGTATATATTGTATCTCTATATGTGTGTATGCAACCAAAGTCATTGCCCAGGAGATAATGATCAAAGGATAAGAACAAACAGTTCTTATGAAAAGAATGTCAAACTAGTTCAAAAATAGTTTAAAATGCTGGTATCACTAATAATAAGATAAAGATAAATCAAAGCAAACTGTAAGCTCCACCTCATACTCTGTAAATTAGTAGAAATGACAAAAGATAGAAAAAGTCAATATCAATGTAGCTCTGGAAAGGTGAATACCCTAATACATTGTTGGTATTTTTAAATCAGTTAATTCATCTTTGAAAGTAATTATACAAATAAAGTAACTAAAATATTCATAACTTTAAATCCAGAGATTTTACTGCTAGAACTAGATCTCCAAATACCTAACTGACAAAAAGAGAATACTTCCTTTTACTTCAAAATATTTTTAACAGAACTCTTTTTGTAGTTGCAAAGACCTGGAAATAAAGTAGATGCCTATTGTCTGGAGGTGCTTCAGAAAATTGAGGTACATTAATACAATAAAATAGAACTTCTGTAAGAAACAATGAATATATGATGAATACAATGAACCATGGAAATACTTAAACGAATTCATGCAGAATAAAGTAAGCAAAACCTAGAAAAATAATAAAGACAATGAATATAATAATTAAATAAGATTAAAGCAAACACAATAAAAATCAAAAGGGTAGGTTGCAAAAATATAAAGAATATGCACTGCTCAAAAGATAAGCTATCAGAAGACACTCCTATTCCATCCCACTGAAGAATATTACAAGTGTTATATATTGTATATATTTTCAGATTTTTGAATATAAATTATGCTTATTTTCTGTCTTTTGGGGGACTTTAAAATATTATTTGCTTTATGGGATGTCTCTTTGGGTGATCATAAGAGGATATTAAGAAAACTGTAAATTAGAAAAAGCATCAATAAAATTGATACAAATAACTTTTAAAATAAATTTTAGATGCATTATTTGTGTTAATGGTCTCTCCTTTTACATGCAAATATTTTGATTGCTTTGTTTATTTGTTTATTTATTTATTAAGTGACTTGTCCAAGGTCACGCAGTAAGGTAATTACTAAGTGTCTGAAGTCAGATTTAAACTCAGGTCCTCCTGAGTCTAGAGCCATTGTGCTATTCCCTTGTACCACCTAGCTGCTCCCTTGATAGCTTTTAATTAAGATTCTCACCTGAAATTTGACATTGATTTTTATTTCAACAGATCTCCAATCTCTACCCAGTTACAAGCAGCTTCTTTTGCAACACCTTCTGTTATTACTGAAGGATTGGATTCTCTTGGATCTTCTCATGGCCTTCATGGAATGTCATCATTATGCCAAGATAGTTTATGCCATAATGGAGGGACTTGCCATCCTACTTTTTCATCTAATGGTGTGTCATCATTTCAGTGTGATTGTCCTTTATATTTTACTGGCCGCTTCTGTGAAAAAGGTAAGCATTCCTCATTACCCATTCCATTTCAGATTGTAGATGTTAGAATTTTTTCCTTCAGAATAGGAAGAGAAGGCAAAGGAGAATTAGATGCATGTTGTCTACATATTACTAACCATTACCCAAAGAGAGAATCATTTATAATCTCTTAAATACAAAACATTATGGCAGGGTTCTTTGTCTTTTAATAATTGTCAACATACCGAACTTTGCATTGTTTTTGATATTTGATTCTCTTTTGTTTTAAATTCACTGTTCTTCTAAAAGAATTGTGAAAGAAAAGCTAAAGTTTTAAATGCACCATTATTTTCTTAGTTACTTCTGAAAATAAAGGAAAACAATTCTTACTTGTTTTGAATTACTATTTAACGAAATAGTGAATAATTTTGGACATCACAAACAGCAATACTTCTGATTCAATCTTTTACCACATTCATATATTCTTATTTATATCTAGGCCTTTTACATTTCACAAACATTTCACCCATGTCTAAATTTTCTTACTTTCATATAAAGCATCATATTCTCTCTTTGTTGCCTCTGGGTGATGCTTTTAGCATTATTGTAGAAGGAGGGAATTTGTGCATTAAAAGGAGAGCTTTCCTCTATTATAAATCTCTAATGGCTTCCTAATAGAATTTCCATTATTTGAAGCAGTATTGTTTAACCAGAGCCAAAACTGTACTTGCCAGATTGCCACTATATGAGAACATAATGTAACTAGCATACATCTCTCGGCATTGCCAACTGAAAGAGGTCATTATATTCTATGTGAAACCAATCAATGACACTAAATTAGGGGGAAATGACTCTATTGTGTGATGCTTCAGATTGCAGGGAACATTTCTTTTTTTCATCCCTTATCCAAGATTGAAGTAAATTAAATCCTACACATGTTTTTCTCCTTTTTTGTTTCTCCAAAATGCCACTGTGAAAGCCAGGCAGAGAGAATATGTGATCCTTTCTGATCAACCTGAAATTACCTTATGGGGCTATTTTGCATGTTTGACAGTTAACTGAGTTAATGAAACAAGGACACTAGGAATTATCAAAACTTTGGGGAATTTCTCCCCCTTTAATAGAGAAAGAGTTCTTGTAGTCATCAATTGAAGTCTGATTTTTAGATGAAGATTTTATGTATCTGAATAAATACCATTGAACTAGGTTTCTCCTTTTCAAGATGAACCAACTGATATTGTATTTGCTATGAACATTTGAGCCTAGTAAAGATATTGATGCTAAAGAACTCCCAGTCTTCTGCTTGATTATTTGAAAGACTACAGTGCAGAGAAAGTTTCTAAATTAATGAATATATTTTCCTTCCTCTAATCATAGACCAATAGAGTATTTAAAAAGCATCAGAAAATAACCTTTGGTTCTTATAAGAAACATCCCATTGCCGTTCAGAAATCTGACTTTTTAGGTGGATTCTAGTCTAAAATTAGTCTAAATTTTATCTAAATTTTAATCTAAATTTTCTTTAAGATTTGGCCTATGTATACTATTCCTGACATAAGACAATATCACTCTTCTCTGTCCTTTGCATTCCCTTGATTTTCATTTTTTAGTTCATTGAAAATAGGCAATAATCATTTCTAGACTCAGACTATCCTTCTCAGATCCTATGTTGAAGTTTCACCCATTTCCCTTCTTTCATTAATAAGCTTTTCCATGATTTTATCTTCATTTTTGTTCTTATTTTGGAGGAGCAGGTAATATTTTACTTGTCAGAGGGGAGGGGTCATAGGAAACTTTAAGGTTTGACTAACTGAAAGCAAGTTGTCTCAAGGTGTACCAAAGTTTATAATTTATATTTGTCTGGAAAACTTCTTTGTGCATAGCTTTATTAAATCATGTACAATCTAAGGTTTTCACTTCTCTTCAAAGTTTTTGTCATAAGCAGGAAAGGATTGTACATCTGTTTTAAGGGTAAAGAAAACTCCTGTTGATCAAATTCCTCTACTAATGTAACTTTATGCCTTTTATGCAACTTAAAGTCTTAAAGTTTTCTGAAAACATGTGAAGTTATATGTCATGCATTGTCATGCAGCCTCAAAAGTAAGACATATGTAGATTTGAACCTCAGGATTTCCTACCTCTTATTGGAAAAATATGCTGATTAAATTAGATGATACTAATAATTTGGAAAACTCTAAATAATCACCTGGACAATTATTTTTTATAGCAGAGAGGATAGAACTTAGGCCTTGCAGTTAGGATGCTTTAAGTTTGGATTCTATCTCAAATCCCTACTAGCTGTGTGACCCTGAGCAAGTCACTTACACTAATGTCTAATTCTTTTCATCTATAAGATAGGGATAAGACCTATTTCACAGGGTTTTATGGGAATCAAATAGAATAATAAAAGTAAAGCACTTTTAAACAATGTGTAAATGTTAGTTTTCAACCCCAACATTATCAAATTGTAGAAAATGGAAAATAAAAGGTAAGGATATTGGCACTAAAAAAGTTACCACCATTTTAGTCAGGCATTTGTTCAACTTGGTCAATACTATTAAGTAAGTAGATAGGACTTTTAATTCTTTAAATAAAGATAAGAATTCATTTTGTATCATCAAGGAATATCATCATTTCATTGATCTGTTTTGAATTCATTGTTATTACTAAATTGAATTCATTATTTCTTCAGTAGTATAACTTGCAATTTCTCAAATTTGAAAAATAAGTCCAAATTTTAAAAATTACAAAAAGCTAAACCATTTACCACCAGTGCAAATATAAGATCATTAACTTAGAGAGAAAGAGGAGAGAGATCAAGAATTATCTAGACCAAGTTCCTCATTTTCAAGAAGGCGAAAATGGAGTAGAGAAGAACTTAAGTAACAATTCCACAGTCATATAAATGCCAGAATCAGGATTCAAACTCAAATCTTCTGACTTCAAATCCAGTATAATATCCATTCTATCATCTTCTCTGTAAACATTTTTTTAAAGAGCACATTGTTGGCTCAAAAAGAGAAATTCTAGATAATGAGGTATAGCTTCTAACGTAAATAACTGGTGTGGCTTCATACTATTTTAAGATAGGACAATTGGTTCAAGTATTATAATTGTTACTTTATTAGGACAAAGGTCATTGAAATATTAATATCCAAAGTAATTTAATTTGGAGATACATTGTGAAAATTTTTAGTCTAATGATTTTTTTGGTTTTAAGATTATTACATAAATAAGTTATAAAAAAATGACTTACGGACTTTAATAAACAATATAAAGCAACCCTAAAAGTAATTCCCTTATTTTTCCTCGAGTTGTAAGATCTTACTTTACTCAAGGCAGCATAATTTTGATTAAAGGATAGAATCCTCTTATGGAATCTCTTAGGATTGTTGAATGTCATAACTCAAGAAAAAATTCTTTGCCAAATTAGAGATATGTCTCTGACAGTATAGAATAGCATGATATCAGAATAAAACTTTTTATCATCTCTGTTTATCATAGTTCCACTGAAGCAACATGAAATGGCATATCCTCATCATTCCATTATCACTTTCGGATATAAAAACTTATTTCCCATAGCAAGATCATGTTGTCCAGTTTGATTTTCATAAAGCTAAGCCAAATCAAGGAGCCAACAATCGGTCCTTACTTTAAGTCAGGAATTGTAATAGGTGCTGAGAATGGAAGTGCTTTATCTGGGATATGAAAGACCTGAGTTCAAATCTGCCTTGGATATTAGCTAGCTATGTGACTATGGGTAAGTCACTTAACCTCTCTCAGCCTGAGCTCCCTCTTCTATAAAATGGAAATATTAATAGAACCTTGTTCCCATAGTGTTTATGAGAATAATATGTTGCTATTGTTTTATTAATAAATGCAAGCAAAAATACAATCCTGCCCTTAAGGAATTTACATTCTAATAAAAGAGAGATGAAAAGTGAAGTGTAAGGAGAAGGAAATTAAAGGATGGTGGGAAAAGCCCTCAGATTCAGAAATGAAGCTGGAAAATGACTGAAGACATGGCTGGATTACTCAGAGGATGGTATCCTGGGTATTTGTGGAAGATTTGCAGGGTGAGATATTCAGAACGCAGAAAACTTGTAGAATGGGAAAGTGAATAAGATCCAGGGTCAAGAGTGGAGCCCAGAGAAGAATGAAGATCGTTAAAAAAAAAATAACTAGCCCAAAGGGCAATCAAACTGTGCATACCCTTTGATCCAGCAATACCACTGCTAGGTTGGAATCTCAAAGAGATCATTAAAAAAGGAAAAGTACCTACTTATACAAAAATATTTACTAAAGTTCTTTTTGTGGTAGCAAAGCATTGGAAATTGAGTGGCTAGTGATCAGTTGGGGAATGGGTGAACAAATTTTAGTATTAAGAATGCAAATATTATTGTGCTATAAGAAATGATAAGCAAGCACATTTCAGAAAAACCTGAATTTACTTGAATTGATGCTGAGTTAAGTGAGCATAACCAGAAGAACCAGGACCAGGAAAATTATGCATAGTAACAGTAACATTGCATGATATTCAACTATGATTAATTTATTTCTTCTCAGCAATCAATGATCCAGAACAGTCTTAAGACTTGTGATGGAAAATGATATCAAAGTGAAGACAAAAAAAACTGATAGATTCTGAATGCAAATCAACGCATATTTTTCACTTCGAGTTTTTTCTTTTGTTCTGTTTCTTCTGTCATAATGTGACTAATGTGGAAATCTGTTTTGTATGATTGCTCACATATAACCCATCTCAGATTGCTTGTTGTCTTTGGACGGGAGTGGGGCAGAACAGAGGGAGAGAAAAAAATTTGGAAGTCAAAAATCTTTTAAAAAGAATGAATGGGGGAAAGCTAGGTGTCACAGTGGATAGAGCACTAACCCTAGAGTCAGGAGGACTTCAGTTCAAATCCAGCCTCAGACATTTAACAATTACTTAGCTGTATGACCTTCAGCAAATTACTTAACCCCATTGCCTTAAATAAAAAAAAAATTTAAAAAGAACGAATCTTGACTATTATCTTTTCATGTATTTGGAAAAAATAAAATACTATTTATACTTTTTAAAAGATGCTTAAAACAAATCCTTAATCTAAATATAATTGATCTCCAGCAATATTATTGATAAAGAGCTAATTTACATTGAGTTGAGTAAAAATATATGAAGACTTAAGATGTTTTAATTCTACCTGCAAAGATCTGAACCCATTTGATGAAAAAGTAAATGATACTTGACTGCTAAGGGGGGGGGGGAGTGCATAGAGAGCATAAGAAGATTATCTCTCCTTTATGGGGCTTCTAATATTTCAATTGCTTTTAAAAATATATGGCCATGAGTGAATGCTAGAGAGCACATTTTAACAGCTTTGCCTTGAAGTACAGTGTGAATTTCACACAATGCTTCTCACATCAATTAAATTAGAAGAAATGAATAAACTAGTACTAGGTCAAAAGATGCAAAGAAAGGATGGTTTGGAGTTGTTGAAAAGACTGAGGTGTAACCCATTAAGAATGCACCCTCATCCCCTCCCTCAGTGTGCTTTCAAATGTTAACAGCCTATCTTTGTTGGATCTCATAAATAGCCATGATTTACAAAATCAGCTTTGATTTACTATGCAATTCATTCCTATTTTTCTTAAGACATCCTATCTTAATTCATATTAGCTAAACCCTGTTTTATCACAATAGTCCCACAGTTCATGGAAGAAAACATAAGGGCACCTATTTTTGTTTTGCTTTAGATGACTGCATGGAGGCAGATGGCTGTCTCCTCCTATAAAGTTCATGGTAACAGATTTAGAATATCACTGCCTCATGCTAAGGGAAAGCTTATGTCTCTGACTATTAATTATAGGATTAACATTTTTAAACAGTCCTTTACTGTTTAGTGTTCTATAAAACAGTTTTATAAATAGTGCAATAAAAGACTATTTAAATGCCATACATTAAAATCTTTCGTTTAATTTGATATCTTGATATCCTGTTATGTGTATATTCTGTGCATACTTAAAGGTCAATCCCACTAAGTGAAATACAAACCTAGAAATAAAAGTGAGGGGTTTTGCCAGATGTTTTGTCACATAAAAGAGACTTCTCTTGATGTGTGACTATGTTTTCAAAATAATTGGTATGTATTTTAAGGGGGAATGGTTGCAAATGGAACTGATTAATACATTGTAGAAAGAACACTGGTTCTGAATTATAAGACAGAGACTCAAATTCTAATTTTTTTTGGCTGCCTATTTGCCTGTATTCCCATTGGCAAATTGTTTATCCCCCAAAACCTCAGTTTCCTTTTCTATTAAATTAGGGTTTGGATTATATGACAAGTAGTTTATAAATCTTAAAGCATATGTGATAGCTTTTATTATCATTATTATGATCATTGTTGTCATTGTTGCTGTTATTACTAGATAGCCTCCGGGGTCTCTTCCAGCTCTAAGTCTATAATCTAATGAATAAGTTAATATTTCATGGAATATCTGAATGGCAAACATTGTGCAATCTAAAAGGTAAAGATATAGAGCCTCCCTACATTGGGTTTTTTGAAGAACTGTGTTACTTACTCACTAGACATCTGGTGACAAGGATTATCAGAGAATGGTCAAGAGATGTTCATCAGTTTTTACATGCTTACTACATGCAATTATACTGGCAGGAGTGCTATCTTTCAAAGCACAAAATAATTTTGAATCATTTCTTCAAAAATAGAAATTAATGAAATATTTCATTATGACCATGTGAGTTGATGATGGAGGCAAAACGTTTCTTTAGAATGGTAGGGAATTGTCTATAAGATCATAATTCTTTGTTCCTTGCCACTGAGAAATTCAGCAAAGAAAATGGTGATCTCCCACCTAAAGAGGAAAGCCAGTACTCTCAGAAACACTTCTATCTTCCTGAAGCAAAAGGCAGTCGTATTTTGCCTCTTCTCCATCTTTCAATCTGTCAAATTAATTCTGGGAATTCTCCCCTCTGGGTAAATCACTGTCACTAGTGCTTCATGGATTTCTTACATGAAGGTGAAGACATAAAACATGAATAAAATTTAGTGAGTAGCTTTCTATTCTCTCTTTTGTTGCATTCACCTCTTAGGTGTGTTCTCAAACACAACAGTCCTCAGAGGATTTGAAAGAAGAGAATTTAGATTTACTTAATTTGTTTATTTTTCTGTGTACTTGGGTTTTGACCTGAAAAATTAAAGGACATAATGGGGGGGGAATGAATGCTGAATAATAAATGCAATGTGCCAAGATGGTGAGAAAACCCTCTTCTTATTCTTGCTATATTGTATTTAATTGGAAGAAAGTAACTCATGAGTGTCAGTGTCTTGCAAAGTTCTAGAGATAGCCTTCAAGCCAAGAAGACCCAGGACAAGTCATTTAACTTCATGGTGCTAAGCAAATATCTAAGACTGTAATTTGCTGAGAAGGTGTGAAATAAAATTCATAGCAATTGCTTCATCTCCAAGGTCCTTACATCAATGAAATCATGGATCCAGTTCTAATCTCTAACGTTTTAGATTCTTCTTTTTTCCTCATCTTGCACTGCTTTCTGTCTTTTCTCAGAAAAGACAATGGAACAATATTATTCACAACAAAACTATTTATTAAGGTCCTACAGAAATATCAGGGTCCTAGTTGTAGTTTGGGAAACAACTAATACATCCAACAGATAGAACATTTGACTTGGAATGAAGAAGATTTCTCTTTCTGAGTTCAAATCTGCCCTCAGATACCAGCTGTGTGAGCCTGAGCAAGTCACTTAATCCTGTAGCCTGAATTCTTCATCTGTAAAATGAACTTGAGAAGGAATAGCAAATCATTCCAGTTTCTTTGCTAAGAAAACACCAAATTACATAATATAATGGAAAGAGCATTAGATTTGGAGTCAGAGGATTTGAGCTCAAAAGCTTCCTCTTTTGCTTTGGATAAATCACTTGACCTCTAATGACCTTACCTTCTTAACTGTAATATTAAGGGATTAAATTCTCTGCCCTCTAAGGTCCCTCCTACCTCCCCTTTGATTTAAGTTTCTTTCAAGCTACTTATTCTCTTACTCTGCCAACTTTATAGATTTCTTCATGTTTCTGACCTCATATCTCTTCTCTTTTTATATTTTCTCCCTTACTAATCTTTCATCCCGAAGCTTCACTTCTATTCAAATGACTACCAAAGCAATATATTTCATTCTGACCTCATTCCTGAATTCTACAAACACACACACACACACACACACACACACACACACAAACAAACAAAAACATATTCACTCTCTCTCCCTCCCCCTCTCTCCCCAGATTTTATGTCCTGTAATGACACATAACTTAGCATGCCCAAAACAAAGTTTATCATCCTAAAAGTAGCTTCTCCTTCTTTGATTTAAGTACTTTTATAAGCTTATGTCAATTTTGTGTTTATATAAACATTATATGGTATTATCATGTATACACTATCACTATCTCCTCCCATTAAAATGTAAGCTCATTGTAATTAGAGATTTTTTTTTATATTTAAATCCCCAATAACTAACACAGGTCCTGGAATATAGTAAATGTCTAATAAATGCTTTTTGAAGGATTTATTAATGTAGATAATATGATGTAGAGGGCCAGTCTATTATTACATAATAGATTTATCCCCTTAAATTGCTCTGGATGAAGAAAAATATTCTAAGCTAAAGTTTAACCATTTGTTGATAAATCTCAAAACTTAGCAGGACAGAGAATAGAAATTGTTTGGTCTGTCACTGTGCTCCTACCCAAAGCTTTTCCAACCTACCAGCTTGATAGGCCTAGTCAGAGTTTACCTTTTATTATCATAGCCTAGGGTAACTATAATAAAACATGAATATAAGACTTTAGGATTCGAAATACATGCATAGAAATAGTTAAAGGATATTGTTACTATAAAGTACCAAATCAAACTTGGTTGAGATGAGTGCACATAAAGATAGTTAATAGGAAGTTGGTTTATCTGTCTTGTCAAATTCTATTGAATTCTAAGTCACATAGTGAAATGATAAGCCAAAAGACATTGGATAGAGTTCCATTTATCAGATATCTTGAATAAGAGTATGAAAATAAGAAAAAGGAACAGAGGAATGAGGAATGATTAAGAGTAATTACTTGTAAAACAAGGAAGCATGAGGTAATGAGTTCTGTGAGAAGAAAACTTAGTGTCAAAGCCAGGATTTTGGGAAAAACTCAGGCCTAAGACAGATATGTCCCAGCCCAAGTTGCTTTTTTTTACCTGAACTATTTCTGATTCCTTTATGTTTTCTTTATTTTTTTGCAAGGCAAATGAGGTTAAGTGGCTTGCCCAAGGCCACACAACTAGGTAATTGTTAAGTAACTGAGTTCAGATTTGAACTCAGGTACTCCTGACCCCAAGGGCTGGTGCTCTATCCACTGCACCACCTAGCTGCCCCTCTGATTCCTTTTTTATTCATCCATTTCTGAACAAACTTATGCTTTAACTTATGCAGATCCTCTCTAGGGTAGTGCCAATCATTCTTCAGCCATAATTTTTTGTCCTGGGTAAATTTTAATAAATCCTTTAGCAAAGACCTACCCCAAAATTGTGGAATTTATTTTAATCTTCTTTGAATGTGAATGTGATACTTGAACTGCCCTTTTGTTCTTACTAAATGATGACAGTTAGATCATACCTTTATACCATATCTTGCACATATCATCAATTGATGTTCAAGCTATTTATGCTCACCATGGATCTCTCCATTGCTACAGTTTTGATTCTTCAGAAGTCATGTTACAAAATGATGCTTAGCAGGAAATAATTCCTATGTATCACTATGCTTGTTAATAAATCACTGAAAACTAGAACCTGTAGTCTAAAGAAAACTGAAAAACATAGATTGTTAAAAGTAGAGTAAATTAAGAATAATTTAAGCTAAATGATCTCCAGCTTAGCAATTAAAATACTTTGTCCGTAGAAAAACTTAACAGGGAAAAAGTCAAAGTTTAGAAAAGAGAGAGTTTTGGTGAGTCAGGAAATTCACTGTTAAGCTTGAAATAGTCTGAGCCATTAGTTAAGTTGGTTGGAGCATGGTGCTAATGAGGTCAAGTTTGCAAGTTTATTATTTGTACAGACTTTGCACAAAATACAAACTCTGCAGAGCTATAGACTGCACAATTAACTCATAAATGACAGATTTATTTGCTGTAAGGAATTACCCTGGTCTAAGCCCAAAATATGCCCATAAATTAATATGATTTTTTCTACATTTTAATCTTCCTTCAAAGGCTCTGACTAAAATATATAAAATTGAAAGATGACTTGTCTCTGTAGTCAAAGAAATTGAGTTCCAATTCAGTATCTGACAATACCTTAGTCACTTAGTCTTTCTAGGTTTAGGTTCTCTTATCTGGCAAATGAACAACTTGATCAAGAATGTCCCAAAAATCAGTGATCCTAAGAAAATTACAAATGATCAATTTTTTCAGCACCCATTGAATATACCTTATTTTCATAATAGAAGCCTCATTTTCATCAATGATTATCTCAGACTTCTGAAAACAATTTTTTTTATTTTCATTAAAAATATAAGAGTAAATTTGAATGATTCATGAGAATGCACCAGCTCTGTGGCACAGCAGATAAAGTACCAGCCCCGGAGTCAGAAGGACCTGAGTTCAAATATGACCTCAGACCCTTAATACTCACTTACGTGTGTGACCTTGGGCAAGTCACTTAACCCCATTGCCTTAGCCAAAAAAACCAAAACCAAAACAAACAAAAAAAGATTCATCAGATGAAAGCAAAGTATAACACAGGAAAGCTCAGTGATACCATGGATAGAGTAGCAAATCTGGAGTGAGAAAAACTCATCTTCTAGAGTTCAAATATGGCCTCACTCACTTACTGGTTTTATGACCCTAGATAAATCACTACACCCTGTTTGCCTCAGTTTCCTTATGTATAAAATGAACTGAAGAAGGAAATGTCAGTATTTTTTGCTAAGAAAATCTTAAAAGGGATCATGAAGCTATGAATGAAGTTAGAAATGACTGAAACAAATAAGCAACAACTATATATATATATATATATATATATATATATATATATATATATAGTTAATTTATATTTGTAATTTGTTACAATTCATAGGTGTTATCAGTATTAAGTTTAGACCAGAAATACCATTGAGATAAATCAAATAACTGAGGAATATGATTTATCTTTCTAGTCTAGACTGAAAAAGGAATAAGATCATATGATATAAAGACTTCCTCATCTACCCACCTATACCCCGACTGACCCTTTGAAAGATAGTCTTAAAGCAAAGTCATATAAGGACACATTAGGAGATAACTATGAAGTAACTGTGTGGGTTATTTGCATCCTGGATATAACCACTGTCTTGGCAGTTTTAATAATGACTGAAAGGGAACATGCACACATCATTGAGAATCTTCAATGTAGTAACAAGAAAAATAAACATTTGTATGTATGTGAAGTAAACCTTGTTTTGTGAAGAAATTATTAGAAGCTGCTATCTGCAAGGCAGTATTATGTACAACCATATTTTCCTTCATCAGTATTATATTAAGTGATATGGGACTATAATGGCAAGAAAAATGTTTAATGTCACACTAAAATCACAAGAGAATTTTATCCTCCAATCTTACCAACAGGCAACACAAATAAATGTTATGATGAAGACAAACTATAATAAAAAAATAAAATTTGCATCACCTTTTAGAGGTGGTCTACATTAGAGATATGGATTTTTAACATGTCAAATGTCATAGACACAAAAAATTGTCACAGTCTGTATATGCTGCATCTAAGTATACATTTTACTTTATCTCTTTTTTCAGTATATTTTGCTTGTGAAGAGAGAAATTATCCTTTTTACTTGCCTTTCACTTTTAGCATGAGAAAGTATTGGATGTATAAGTTAAATCTACTGATTTGTTCTAACTAAACTGTTCCTTTCTTCCATGAGAGGGAAAAAAGAGAGGGCTTTTATTTAAATAACTTTAGAAGAAATTACTATGTAACTTTGAGTGCCCAGAGTCCAGGTTGCATGACATTGTTTTGTCATCAAATGGGTTTGGCAGTGCAAGATAATCCCAATAGAGGATTTTTATTTTCTCCTCTAATGGAAGCTTCCACCACTTCCACAAGTATCTATGGTTACAAAATATAATTTCAATAATCAGGTAGTTAGTGTATCTTCAGAGGTCAATAACTAAAGATGCAAATTATCCTGCCCTTTTGAGAATTATAATATATATGAATATATTTGTATATATATAGAGAGAAAGGTTATTTACATATTTAAGATATATGTATATATCAAAAAAATACTTTAGAAAAATTTAATCAGTACCTAAGTATAAATCATGACTTTATGTCATTGTCTTAAAGACTTTTGGATTGTTTTTCCTTTGACGTATGAACTTAAACTGCTACAAAAATTGAAGGCATTTGTTAAGTAGTCATGACATGAAATCTTAACTTCTTAGATGACTTGACTAATTAAGCTGAATAGAACCTTCCATAGTTACCATTATATCTTACTAATTCAAGAAACTTGATGTTCTTACCTCTTCAGAACTGGGCAAGAATAGCAAAATAATCTAGTTACATAACAGTTTCTTCACAAGTGATTTAAAGTCAAAAAAAAAAAAAACATCTAAATAACGCCCCTCTTTTGTCCATCAAGAACATGTTTCCTAATCTCACTTCCCATTTTCTCACTCTATCCTAAATATGAATTTTAAATTCTCACATTTAAACCTTTCACAAAGAAGCACCATGGCATAATAGAAAGAGCTCTGGATGTGGTCTCACAGCACCTGGACTTGAATCTTGGTTGTGCTGCTTAATACCAGTGTGACTTTAGGTAAGTCATTTAACCTTTCTTAGTTCCAATTTACTTATTAGTAAAATGGGGGGTCTTGACTCTACTGTACCTTAGCAGTACACAGAACCCCTACCAACTTCCAGTCACAGAATAGCATTTCTTTTTCTATATTTAAAAAAAGTTTTGTTTTCTGACCTTCAAAGTCTCAATATATTTAGTTTCTCTTATTCAGAAAAGCACTGGTAAAAGATCAAAAGTTATCTAGGATCCCCGCTAGCATACCAATTGAAAGATAATAACACAAGAGCTGGAAGATAAAATTTTTCAACTTTATCACAACCTGCTTCCTTGTATAAATGGAAACATGAACCTTAATTTTATCAGAGATATAAATCATAATGTAGCTGTCAAATTTTAACAAAATATCAGGATCAGTTATCTGAATGGATTTGAAATGAGGGTAGCATAGGATCCAATATAAGGAAAAGAAGATAAAATGTTGAAAAGCTGGAAAGAGAAAATTGAGAATGTGATGATTCTAATTTTGAGTGGAAGGAACAAAAAGTAGTATTTAAATGTATCTTTATTTTTGCTTTTTGGTACTATGCAAATACAATACATAATGCAAACTCACTCATATATAAATGCATGTGCATATGTATACATATATATGCATATACACATATATATATATGTATATATCCATCCCTTAGCAAAAGACAACAATCTATTGATTTAACTACTTACACACACTTCATCAGTCCTTATCTTTTAGATTCCCTACTCTGAATAAATGACTACAGCTCTACCAATTTTCTTTATTTTCTTTACACTAACCAATGACCAGGACTTCTCAATTACTGAAAAATAATTCCATATTTGATGATGAAAATAAATGATTTATGAGCATGTAAAAGTGAGAGATTAATCATTATGAACCAGCAAAAGTGTCGCAAGAAGTTATACCAAAACTGGTTGTTTAGAACTGGAATGGGTAAACTTTTTTCTTCTAAAGAGCCCTTTGGATATTTATAACATCATTCACAGGGCCTACAAATTTATCAACCTAGAAATTAGCCTACTTTATTTGGTCAAACATTTAATTAATTCACCTGTAAAAAGCTCCTAATTTTATTGAATTTCAGGTCCTATCTGCAGTTGCTGTGGCAGTGCCATACCTAATCATTTTGTGGGCCTTATACAGCCTGTAATCCATACATTTCCCTGCTTTAAACAAACTTCTAACAAGGTTATTAAATGTGTGAGGAGTGGTCTGTGAGGGTAAGGACTGCCATTGACAGAACAAAGTAGAATTTCAGGAAGGCATTTTAAAAAATCAAATTATTTGTGGCTAACATGAAAAGAAATAAGTGGGATAATAAGTAGACAAGTGCCAAGACAAGACAATAAACTAACCAAAGAGCACTGAGTAATAGATGAGTCAACATGGAAGAAAATCTTTGGTAATGCATTATGTCCCAGATCCTCTTTTGTTGTCCATTTTTATCAGTGAATAGATGACTCACTCATAAAATATATCCTAACTTGACATTCAATGATGAAATCAGAATCCAAAAAGATTTTACCTGACTGAAAATTAAAGATAAAATTATGAAGTTCAATAAGGACAAAATTAAAATCCTTTGAGTCTTTTAAAAAGCACAACTGCAGAAATACAGGATTATTTTGACATGGTTATATAGACCATGAGGAGCATTTCAGGGCATGTTCATTAAGAGGTAATTTTATACTATTTCAGTCAACAAAACTACTGAAATCTTCAACTATATTCTTAGAAGTACATAATCTTCAGTTATCTGCACAGAATAACAGTACTCAGGACATATGATGTGATTCCACTAAACTGTACCTTGAATAAATCACATCTGGAGTGATGACTCCAATATATTTTAGGCAGAATTAAGTAGCTGATGAAGTCCAGATAAATCAGGATCATAAATGGACTTACAATTATCCTTAACAAGAGCTGAGGACTGAGGGACATTTAACCTATAGTAAAGAAGATTTACAAGTCATGATATCTCTCTGAAAATATCTAAAGAATTATTTTAAGGATCCTGATTCTATTGCATTGCATCTTTTTCCTCCTCCTCCTCCCTTCCTTTTTTTTCCTCTCCCAGCAGGACAACTGAATTATGCCCCATCCCTGAGTACACAATAATTTAGACCTGTCCACCCTCCCTAGCAACACCCCAGGCACAATTTCAAGAAGCTACAAGAAGGCCCCATGCAATGGTCAATGGGAGAATAACATTATGGAGTAGGAAGTGATCATTTGGGGGCACATTTAAACTTATAATAGAAGTAACAAGATTATCTCTAGAACTTTCCATCCAAATGCCTGGGCAGTTAGCAGTACCTGCCATGATATACTTGAAAAAGTCACTGGAGTTCAACCTATGTTTCCTCCATTTTGATATCCATATATTCTTTATTGGATGAACCTGATACCAACAACCTGCAAACAGCTAAGCTGCTCAACTATGCAGCAAGAACAAGTGAGAATGTCAAAAAGCAAATTTAAAGTTTCAGCAACAGTAGAACAGGACCAGGCTGATTGTTGATCCAGGACAAAACAAGAAGTAACTTGGTCATAAAGTTAAAAATATCTGTATCCTGATTTTTTTTCTAATAGCATCATTTGGTTGATTTTGATGAAAACAAAACAGATGTTTTACTGTTGCCACTGTTTCTTACTGAAACTTTCTTCTCCTTCTGACACCTGAGAATACCTATTACAAATTCAAGTGTTTTATATCTTGAATTACTTGTAAAAGAATTACAAATGCTGAATTCCATCTCTAATTTTAGGACAGCATCATGCATTAAGTGTACTTTCCACTTAGCCTTTATAATTAACTTGAGGGCATCTAGGTGGCACAGTGGATAGAGCACCTGCCCTCATGTCAGGAGTACCTGAGTTCAAATCCGGCCTCAGACACTTAATAATAGCCTAGCTGTGTGACCTTGGGCAAGTCACTTAACCCCATTGCCTAAAAATATTTTTTAAAAAAGTAAAAAAATTAAGTTGACATCATATTTCTAAGTATACATGAATATTAAAAAATAAATATCAATTAAAATGTCCAGGAGCATGAGTTTGAAATAGTTACTAGCTATAAAATTTTTCCAGTTAGAATGCAAAACTTGATTCTACATGTAGTAGTTTGTTTATAAAGTCAGTCTGGACTATTCCTTGTAGGTTATTGGTTAATGACAGGAAGGAAACTATTTCTAACAACACCCACTTCTATGTTCAGGTATCATTTAGAGATAGCATGATGGTTCAGTAACTAGATAGGGAATGAAAGGGGAGTTCTGTTGATTTTGAGATAGGGAGACTAGAGGAAACTCCCACTGTGGTTTCCCATTGCTAAAAAAAGAATGATCTATTATTGACTTTTGATGAACAAAGGTGTTCCTACTGCTTTCTTATCTTTCTTCTGAGTTTAAATTTCCCAGAGAATGAAGTGCCTCTTTGGCAAAAAAAAAAAAAAAAAAAAAAAAAAAACCTTTCTTCTCCAGATTTTCCTAATCCTGAGCAGTAAGTTTGCTTTAGTCCCATAAGATTTATGAAACACTCACTCTTTTTGGTTCAAAGTTCAGACACTCATCAGGCTACAGATTGTTTGGCCATTTTGTTAAATGATATGTTTATTAATACAATATGAGACCCAGATTATAAATCTTCTATTTATATCCATTGTCATACTTTTTGCAACTCAGTCTGATTAAGTAAATTTGCTCAAGTGGTCCATGTAATAAGTGCATATTTTCCCAGAAATTATTTATTTAACATAACATTAATTTTTTTCAAAAATTAAAAATTTCAAAAAAGGATTGATTTTTATTTTTCTTATGATCAGAATTAGGAGCAATAAATAGAACTTTGACTTCACTTTTACTGAGGAAGACAGGCTACATTTTCCTTTCTGGGTTTCACTTAATCAATTAACATAAATTCAACTTCACAAATGGATAATTTTCTTCAAAAATATAGCAACAGTAGAAAGACAAACATTTGCTTCTGATATCTGGGGAGGACATTCTTCCTTAAGACAACCTTAGTCATTGGGAGAAGAGTCCTTATACAACACAATATTTAAAATAATCCATCTTGCCAATTACAAATCAAATTGTGACATTACAGCCTCATGATTCCCTAATTCAGCCATCAATGTGCTGGGGTCCAAAAGTCATTCCTTGCTCCTTAGGATACTGATGCTAAACTGGCTATCATGTATTTCTTGATCCTCTTAAGGTTCATTCTGCTGAACTCTCAGAATCCACTGGTTCACTTCTCTTAAAAATGAAAAAAAAAACAAAAAGGCAAAAAATTTAGACTTATTTTTGAAGGTTAAAAGTCATTCTTGGAAAGGGAGGGTCCAAGGTCTCTCTCCTTACATCACTGTCTCTTTTCTCATTCCAGCATGCTATCAGTCAGGAAAGATTGAAACAAGAAAGAAGAGGCTCTCATTACCTAGTATATTTTGAATGTATCCTAACTTCTATCTCCAAGACTGGCCTCTTGACCAATCCCCCAGTATAGAAGGGGAAAATATCTAAAAATTATACCTGTACAGCAAAAAAGCATAATACATGCTTTCAGGAGGTAGTGAAAACATTGCATCATTATTAATAAATAAACTGAGTCACTTCCAAACTAAGTCACTTCCCAAAGTAAATGACCAGAATTGATGAAAAGTCTTGATTCTATTTCAGGTGACAGATATTTGACTGAAGTGGCATGGTTAGCTTGAGTAGAGAAGAGGAAAAGAAAGGAGAGAGAGTTCACAATTATTAAGTGATACATAGAGAGAGATAGGTATATGAGTGTGTGTGTGTGCATTCCAATTACTCTGTTAATCACTGGGAAAACAAATGAGAACCAACAAGACAGTCTCTAGCTTCAAGAAAATATATTCTATTGTAAATATCAAAAGAAGTCCAAAAACAATAGGGAAAGACATGGTTACTCTTGAAAAAAAAATGGAAAGTCTGGAGAGGAAGTTGAATGGGTAGTAAAGTGAAATGTAGAGACTAGTGATTCGCAAGTCTGAAGAGCAGGTTTCAGAAAAAGAAGCTTCTCTAAAGGACAACTAGTGTTCAGTAGGTATAGAATAAATCCAAAGAGTTATTCAAGAAAAAAAACAATCAAGGGGACATGAGAGCCCTCCTCAAATAATTGAAAGGTTGTTTTACTTGGCCCTAAAAATAGAACTAAGGAGCAAGGTGTTGGGAAAATTGTTAAGAGACAAAATCCTACTAGATGCTATGAAGAGCTTCCTCAGAATTAAAGTTGCCAGAAAGTGAAATAAGATTCCCCCAGAAGTGCTGGTTTCCCTTTCACTGAAAGTCTCCAAATAGAGTATGGATAACAACTTATTAAATATTTTTCGTTAGGATTCTTTTCAGTTATAGGCTGATACTAGATGGCTACTGAGGCATAGCTCAAGTAGGTGTTTGCTCTGTTTGCTCTAAGCCCTAAGAAAACATATATAGGCAAATATGACCAACTAGAAACTTATATTCTAAAGAATATAGCCTAAAATAAAGGGGATCTTGTGAAAAACTGGAAGTGGATGTGAAAGAATAAGGTTGCTTTTGAGAGCATGGAAAAAATGTCAGGAGACAGATTTGAATTTGACTAGGATGCAATGAAATTGTGGTTCGTACTAGGGAAACACAAATCACTAAGCTGACCTTAGAAAACAGACATGTCCAGGGTGGGAGGATTGGTGATCATAAAATTAGGAGATCACAATCAGTGAAGGCTTTCAAGTTGAATCTAGAAGGTCACTTTTCAGAAATTATATAGATAAGATTCCTCTCTAGATACAGTTTCTATTAAGTAATCTCTAAGGCCCCCTTCCAGGATGAAGGTTCCAATGGTCTAGAATTAAATCTGCCTTAATAATGAGATGCCTCTGCTCTTTATAATGATTTTTTTAACAATGCTACTTATTGTGACTATGTTTTTCCACATATATATATGTAAATGCAATTTGCAAAACATTATATATTGATGATCGATTTCTTTCCTCTTCTCTTGAGGAAAGAATTAGAAAACAATGCTTTCTCTTGACTGCAAACATCAAGCATTGAACTATTTTAGACAGGGCAAATTTTCTGCTACAAGTTTGACATACTTTCTCATGGGTATCCAACACCTGGTTTAAGATGTTATACAAAAGTTCTATCTTCTGTGGGTTCAGGTGTGCAGTGAGTCTGACATTTTCTTGGCAAATTATGCAAAGGAGTCAATTAAATTAACTCTGATTTCAGTCAGCATGCAGAGTGTCATGGATTGGCTTTAGGGGAAATTGTACCACATCAGAACCTAGAGACCTGCAGTAAATTAAACAGCAAGTAGAACAATATTTAAGAACTAAGACTAAAATGAGGTTTTCTTATTTATCGAGTGCTTTTTGTTTGTTTTTCATCTCTTGATAGAAAGATATTTGAGAACTGCATATGTTTTTTACTTTATATTTCACATTTTATATAGGTAGGTCAAAAGAGGTGGAGAGAGAACTTAACTATCAACACCCAAAACATTTCTGTACAATTACTTGAAAATGCTTCTAATGAGAATTACTAGATGATGAATGTATGGTACTGGACACAATTAGAGTTTGTGAAGTCAAGCATACTATTGTTCAGATGTTAGAACATATGTTTGAAAGCCCAAAGCATATTTCTATATAATTGTACCCTATTGTATAACAATGTTGCCTTCATCTGAAAACCATTTATATTATGAAGATAAAATGCATATGTATCAAGTTAGTTTACATTTAGATATCTGACATATTTCCTTTTGAAATACTTTCTCATATTGTGCTAGATGACTGTTTTAATTTTTAACAGCCAAATTTTATTTTTAAATATTTTACAATCTAGGAATTAGGATGCTAAACACCTGCTCATCAATACAGTGCTAGGAGGCAGATGACAACTGTACTTTTGTATGTATTTTATGAATATAATAAAATTTACTTTCCATTTTAATATGTAAAATATATTAATATAATGTAAAAATAGTTATATTTATATATTTGATAATTTCATCTTTGTTTATGGACTCTTCCTTTCATATATATATATATATATATATATATTATACTACATATGTACATAAACATATGTGTATAAATGTGTCTTTATAGATATATATATAACACACTTTAAATAATATGCTAAAGAAATCCAGAATCTATATCTATCCCAAAACATTCTAAACAGCCTAGCAAAGTACAAATATTTAGCAAAAAAAAGCAGAATTTTCCTTCTCAATTCTGACATGGGAAAAGTGCATTACTTGAAAAAAATTCAACCCAAGTTCTTCAAAATATAATACATACAGAAAATAATAAGTTTACTATATCTCTCTATATATTATTATAGTTGTATGCACTTATCTAGGCAAATGTGTTCATAAATTTTATTTTATATTCCCTCAAGACCATCAGTAGATGAAATAAGTTAATAATGGAACCAAACACTTGTAATGGATTTCTTGAGCCTATTACTTCATATACTGGAGTAGAACAATGTTGTTTAACTCTGTTCTTCAAAGTCTGCTTCAAATTAATCCCAAGGGGGCAACCAAAATTCTATTGCTCTGACAGATTTTTAGTCCAAAATCTTGCTTGAAATTCAGATGATCATGAAAGACTTGTGTGAGCTTATATGAAGTTAAAGAAGAGGAAAATAATCTCTATGACCACAATATTGTAAATAGAAGGAATAAAAATATTTTCATATTGTATAATTAGAATGACTAAGTTTGTCCCCATAGAGAAAAAAAGAGAAAATACTTTCCTTCTCTCTTCAGAAGTGAAGAATTAAAAGTATGGGAAAATGCATATTCTATAAAACTCAGTTGATATTCATTTGTTAAACTGCTTGCCTCTCATCACTTCTCTTAATTTTTTTTTCGTTATAATGAATAGTTCATTGGATAGGGCATAAATTCTGATATAAATATGGTGTAAAAACAAAAGATTTGAATTATAAATTCCTTGAAATAAGTGATTTGTTTGAACTGGAGAATGGATTTTTTCTGGGTAGAAATTTCATAACAGTATGTGTTGTCATGAAAGCTGACATATTTGAAAGCTTCTTGTAAAAGACTCTTGTGTGACTTCTTTTCTTAACATCTTCCATTAACTCTGACACTAAAGCCCAAGTCACATCCTATAGTCACATCCAAGTCCCAAATTTCTTCATAAGACTTTGAAATAAAAAAAAATTTTGTCAGTAAAATCATATTGAACATTTTTGCTATTTGTGGGACATTGCACTGGAGCTGGAGAGATCAGAGAATATCTGTATAAAGTACAGAGGATGCTCTCAAGGATCTTATCATCTGCTGGCAATGCATATATTAAAAGGTAAATAGTAATACTTGAAGATATAGATGTATCAATGATATCAATGTAGATCTTCCCAGCTATTTCAAATATTTGCATTTTATACCATTCTTTTTCCATTTACATATCAGTACTCAATTAGTTCCATAATCTTGTTCCTGAGGACCTTCCCTCTTATATAATATAGATCAATTCTCTTTCATATTTTAAAATGGATTTTTATTAATTTTTCATATTGCCTAGAACTTTTCCTGTATCACTCATTCACCCCTGTGAAAAAAAGACATTCCTTATAATAAATGTCTTTGGAATAAACAGGAAGAACAAGACAGAAAAAAATTAGATCTACCAGTCAATACTGAAAAATTATATATTATATGCAATAATCAATATTTATGGACCCCCAATTTGCATAATATCACATGAAGTTTTTTCATATTCCTTCTTTAAGGAATTTTGGGGTTTTTAATAATTTGCATCATTTAACTTGAATTGCTTTACTTTTTCATAAATATATTTTATTTTTAATATATGGGATAAAATAAGCACTTCATATCCAATGCAGAATTTGAACTCATTTCTCCATAGCTTTAAGTCCAGTGATTTACCCACTATACCATTTTGTTATCTATTGAGGAAATTTCTGGTCAAATATAATGTGTACTTTAGACATTTTATTTGTACAATTCCAAATTGCTTCTTAGGATACTTCATTATAAGGCATTAGTGTTCCTGATTTTCTACAATTCTTCTCGAACATTGGCTGCTAATTTTCTTTGAAAGTCATACATCTGGGGACAGCTAGGTGGCATAGTGGATAAAGCACCGGCCCTGGAGTCAGGAGTACCTGGGTTCACATCTGGCCTCAGACACTTAATAATTACCTAGCTGTGTGGCCTTGGGCAAGCCACTTAACCCCATTTGCCTTGCAAAAACCTAAAAAAAAAAAAAAAAAAAAAAAAAATCTTAGGGGCGGCTAGATGGCGCAGTGGATGGAGCACTGGCCCTGTAGTCAGGACTACCTGGGTTTAAACCCAGCCTCAGACACTTAATACACTTAATAATTACTTAGTTGTGTGGCCTTGGGCAAGCCACTTAACTCCATTTGCCTTGCAAAAACCAAAAAAAAAAAATTACATCTTTTTTTCATTCTAACTCTTCTAACTTTATATTAATTTTCATCATTAGTCTAATGAGGTAGTGATCTATACATATATATATATATATATATATATATATATATATATATATATATATACAATTCAGGATTCAGGAATTAATTCCAACTCCATGAGCCATTTCCTGTCTTTTAAAATAGAATAAATTTTTCTTATATTTCTGATATTATTTAGTGCTTATTATATTCAGTGTGTTCTGAATATTTTATTAAAGATAGAATACATGATATAGAACCTAGGCACTATTGTGAAATTTATCTATCTTTAGTTTCTCTCGTTTCTCACTTTTGAATCAACTTTCCCAATATATATTCTTTACTATTCTCATCTATTTCGATTTTGCTTTGAAATCAGTGATTTGATCTAATTTGGAGAATTTTATCAAGTTCTTTGTAGACTCCTGCATTTCATGCTCCATGATAGAAGTTTGCACTTGAACTTCAGTAATTTTATAGTGATGTTTTTGCAAATATTTATCATAATCACTACTTATAAAATGATGGTATATTCCATGAAATAATGAAATGATTGTTTTTCTCTCAAAGGTGACCTGATAAACCATCCTATCGCTTAGCCAGAAATTCTTATCTTATTGTTTCCTTTATGATAAAAATATCAGGATTAATATAATTAATTTCATCTAGTATTGTGCTAATTTTCCATAAGTTAACAAATATATCATATTTCAAATGCCAAAATGCTTATAAACCATTTAAAACCATATGATTCAAAGCACTTCTTTATAATATCCTCAAAATATAACTAGAATATTTTCAACAATATTTTAAATATGCAAAATATAGAAATATGATTTGGTAGTCTACATTGACTCAACCTTCTTTTTATTAAAATACTTTGGGAATTGTGAGTTGGAATTACTGATTTTCTCTCACTAAATACTAAAAAATACTTTGAGAATTAATTCCACACTATCCTAAAAACTTTCACCTTTTCCCCAGACTTCATCGGTATACATTTGACCTAGTCAAGCTTCTTTTCACTTTCTTAATTTTCTTCAGTGGCATTTCTGCTGCTACAATCAACACATTTGCAACTCTGATGTTAGATTCTAAATGTCATAACTGCATTGTCCTTAATGCTGAAAGGAGTTGAATGTTAAAAAAAAAATCAGGTTCTTTTCTATCCTTTGTATTTTGTCTTTCTCCCGTTTTCATCCTCAGATGTTTCTGTTGAGCCTCTTTAAATATTTCCTTTCAACTTTTTTCTTCCTTCATTGTTTAATACTTTTATGAAATGATACTTTCAATTATCCTACTTCTACATTCTCTGAAAAAATTTTAAAATGGTTTTATATTTTAAAAGGAGGAATGGGTCAATATCTTAAAGCCAAAGGTATTTCGTGAAGATTAATGTAGTCTATCTAGCATGTTTTGGAGGGAAGGAAGATTTAGGTACAGAGAATGCTTTTAGAACTCTCTATTGGAGTAGTCCAAATATGGAAGATGGTGACTAAATGACTAAATATAGAGGGTAATTGATATTTAATGTCAGTTTGGGAAAAGGTTTCTATTTTAATATTCTGTCTGTTAAAAATATTATCAGTGACTCAAATGAGTTCAATTTTTATTTATTTTGTAGACCAGAGATGTTAAACACAAGACTCTCAGATCACATGGCAGGCCATAACATTTCCCAATGCAACCCAAACAAGATTAAAATATAATTGCCAAATATTTAATAAATTACTAAAAAAAATAATAAAATAGTTTAATACAAAAATTTTGTAAGGCAATATGCAATGCTCAGTGATCTCTGTGATAGTTCACTAACCCCTGTTTGCATTTGAGTTTGATATCGTTACTTTAAATAATGTGGTATTCCATGTTATTCAGATACGTAGTAAACTAGAAGCAATGTGGTAAAAGGAATGAGGTCTAGATTTGCAAGAAGACATGTTGGATTCAAGTTCTCCTATGCAATTAATGACTTTTACAAACTTTGACAAGTAATTTATCTTCCCTCAGTTCAGTTGCCCCATCTGAAAAATGAGGATTTTGGATTAAATAACCTCTAAGGTCCCTGCTGGTTCTATGACTATCTTTCCAAGCCCTGAGAAAGAGTTGTAATTGTGGGAAGGGGAAAGGAATGAAGATATGTGAAACTACAAAATGAGGATTGATCAGATTTGGTGACGTAAGTGGATATTAAGTTGAAGTGAATGCAAAACTATTTTTGCCTTTTCACATAGGCTTAACATAGAAAAGTCAAGGTAGGAAAGCCAATATTAGGAAGAAGGTGAAGAGTTCCAGTTTAGACATATTTAATTCAAAAATCATCTTGGGGCAGCTAGGTGGCAAAGGGGCAGCTAGCTGGCACAGTGGATAAAGCACTGGCCCTGGAGTCAGGAGTACCTAGGTTCAAATCCCGTCTTAGACACTTAATAATTACCTAGCTGTGTGGCCTTGGGAAAGCCACTTAACCCCATTGCCTTGGAAAAAAAAACTAATTAAAAAAAATGATCTCCATAAGGGTAGAAATTTTGTTTTATCCAAACCATATATTCCATCACCCTCCATGCCAGGTTTTTTTGTTATATACATCTAAAATACTTGATATTGCTCTCTCTATATATTAGATTTTATACTTATTTTTAGTAGAAACAATATTAGTGTAAATAAATTGTTTTAATCTAATTGAACTGATGAGACTTTCAAGTGATAACCACACAATCTCCCTTTGACATTTGAATATTTTCACTTATTGTCCTGCCAGTTCAATTAGATTAAAAACAATTTATTAAAAAATATGCATTACCCATTAAGTATATTAAGCATAATACTATATTAAGCTGGCATATATTTATAAATATATACATATACATATATAAATTTATACATATGCACAGTTTTAAATATATAAACTATGTGCTCCTCAGCTTTTTCAGGTGCAGAATGAAGAAATTAAATTATATGACTTTGAAAGTCATGTCCAGATCTAAATCTTGCCAGCTATAGAGAAGTCTGACACTTTTCCACTGTCCACTGTGTCCAAAGAAAAAAAAATGTAATGAACATCACAGAACTTTGTTATCTTTCCCATCTCACTGCTGTAAGAAGAATTTATCTAGGACTTATCAACTGGTAGCACAAGAGAGCAGTAGATATCAACATTCTGAGTCACTTCTTGAGAGCAACTAGAAACTCATCCTATGGGGCTGTAGTTGGAAATAAGGAGAAATGGAAGAAGGTAGGAAGACTAGAATAGTAGCAGGAAAAGAAGACATAGAGGGCCACAATCAGAGCAATACTCATATTGAGAACAGACTGTGAATTTGAAGATTTACAGTGGTAAATTCCATAACTATTAGCATGGAATTCTAGGGTTTTTTCCTACTTTCCACAACTAAGGAGCAGAGTGGGTCTTACTAGTTGTATAACCCTGGACAAGTCACTTAACAAGTGTTTCCTCATCTGTGAAATGAGGAAAATAATATCAGCTACCTCCTAAGATTGTTGTAAGGTTTATATAAAATGTTTCTAAAATATTGAGCACTGTGCCAGCATACTATATAAAAGTGTTGTCTTCCCTTCCCTCATTTTTCCATTGTATAATAAAACTCTCCTTTGCAGTTTCTTGAAATTCATCACTTAACAAATCTTATTTTATGCTTATTTTGTGCTAGATTCTATTCCAAGTATGAAAGAGACAAAAACAAACAGCATCTGCCCTCAATGAGATTACATTCTCATATATGGAAAATTTACCTCATTTCCAAAAAAGAAGGACCTTCTTCCAAGTTTCCTTCAGGCTGTAATAGTCTGATCCTATGAATTAATATTAGTATATATTCATAAAATATTAAGACAAATCAGTCCACAAAAGATGAGAACTTTTATGCATAATTATAAGTATCAACCTTGTAGTGGTAAATACAACTGCTACCATATCTTTATATTACCTCTGTTGGTTACTAAGTCAGTCCCTGAGTTTCTAAGTCAGAATCTGAATTCAAGTCTTCCTGGTTCTAAATCCAAGAGCAACTCCTCTATACCACACAACCTCTCATTTTATTAATATTAATGCTCCTCCATTTATTAACCCATATCTTTAATGTAAGGTAAATCTTAAGATTAATTTAATGTTATGATTAGTTGAAGCTCTATTATGTTATAGTAAGAGCATTGCAATTCCCAGTGGGATATAAGTGGTCAGTTAGTACAGTAAATTTGTAAAATTATCAAATAAATATCTGATTTCTAGCTTGAATCTGACTTGTAGGTGAGGAAGAAATTATAGGTGCATAAGAGTAATTGGTATAATGTAAATCATGAGTCCTAAGGTGGAGCAGATAGAGAGCCCTTCATTGTCAAGAAGACAAGTTCAAATCCAAACTCTGACTCAAAATAGCTAAGGGCCCTTGGGCAAGTCATTCACTCTTTCAGTGCTCAAGGCAACATTCCGAGAAGAGAAGGTAGAGAGTTGCATTGGTCTATGGATTTCTTCATAAGGAATTCTCTATAGTAATGAAATCAAAAAGTTCAGTCAAAATAAATAAATTATAAACATAATTTCCCCATAAGGATAAAAAAATCTCACCAATATATTTTCTTGGGGAATGAAGCACTTATCAAAAATATAACCAATCTTCTCAAAGAAACCAAGTGAATTGAAACATTTTAATGAGAGAAAATTATAACAATTTATTTTATTTCTATGGAAACATTATCTTTTAAAGACTAATTTAGAAATCACCAGCAGAGAATGATAATTGGAAAATGGAAATATTAGAAATGAAGGGTACTTTTATTTTTCATAACTTATTCTAAAAAATAGCTTTGAGCAGTGACATTATTCAAAATCAAAACCACACATCTCAAAAATATATCCATCCCAGTAATATTTTTCTTCCCTCAAAGATACACTAGCAAATAACCATCCATCTTAGTTCCTTTTGATTACATCCAGTAGATGGTTTAAATTTGCTTAATTCAAATGATGAACAATGGCTAAAATTTATATTCCAGATACTACTTCATTGAACAGATCCATTTGTAATTCTCATCAAACAAATGGGATGTAAAAAAATTGTATAGATAGCATTTTTAAGACTTCATCTAGCTTATTTTGTCTTTTGACTATATTTTAAGGCTATCAATAATCATCATTAAATTTTGCATCATAGTTTTATTTTTGGAATTGTCAGAAGTAAAGATTACAATACAGTTTTTCCAGTATTCTACTACAGTACTTTGCTTTGTTTTTATAAGCTAAAAATATATTGCTAAAGGTAATTTGTGAGAAAGGAGTTTTTTTTTTCTTTTGGAACATATTATGATGATATAATTTACTATTTACTATCAGATTTTACTGTTCTGTTTAACAATTAAGTAAAAGAAAAATTATGATTCATGCTGCTTTAAGGTGCTTTAAAGTAATGATTTGCAGATCTATCATTTATTATTTCATTAAAGAAATGTCTGATACATTCTATTTCTAAATATCAATATTGATTAGACCAAAACTAAGTCAGATTTCTACCACTTTGAATTCGCACAAGAACAAGTCCAGACTATCTCCATCTGATGCCTTCATTCTGTTGTTTGATCCCAAGTTAAGTTTCAGGTGATCTCTGAAAACGATACCTTCTATCACATATTGTCAAGTGAATTCCCTATATTAACAGATAAGGAACTCACCACCTGCTAATAGAAATCATTCCCATTTCCTGACACAGCAACTATCAAGCATTTTTTTTAATTTATCTATAACCTAACTCTGCCTTTTTTCATAATTTTACCCTTGGATCCTAATTTTGTCATATAGAGAAAATCAGAATATAGTTAGTCCTTCTAAATGACATCTCCGCAAATATATATTTCAAAGATAGTTATTGAGTTAGTGTTACCTCACTTCTCCAAACTAAATGTACCCAGTTATTTAAATGGTGTTTATTTTAAATTTTTCTCAGAACCCTTCCCTGACTTTTCCATTCTCCATTTGACAAACTCAAAATGTTGCATTTTTTAAAGTTTTTATACTCAAAGTTTCCTAAAATATAAGAGCCCAAACTGAAAACACTGTTATAGATTTCAACTGACAAGATCAGTGTTCATCTCTCTTATTCTAAGCATTATATTTCTATTAATGTAACTAAGATTTACTTACTATTTAATAACAGTGATTGATATTGAACTTGGCAGAGAATTAACTTAAAAATTCAGTCAGAATGTATTGTAACCAAACCATCCTCCAGGACTTTACTTAATTTGTATGGTTATTTTTTAATCCATATTTAGGTTGTTATGTTTATTATGGTAAATTTGTTCTTAGTACATTCTCTAGTTTACCAGTGTCTTTTGGACCCTGACACTGTTTTCCAGAATGTTAGTCATTTGTCAAGCACTTATGTTATCTGGAAATTTGAAAATTATATCTTAAAATATTGATAAAGCTCCAACCCATATGAGCCAGGCACTGAAAGTTGTCTTTTTTTTTGTTTGCTTTTGCAAGGCAATTTGATTAAGTGACTTGCCCAAGGTCACACAGCTAGGTAGTTATTAAGTGACTGAGATCATATTTGAACTCAGGTCCTTCTGCCTTCAGAACCAGTCTCTATCCATTGCTCCACTACCTGCCCCGTGCACCACCTAGCTGCCCCCACTGAAAACAATCTTGAGGGTTTATTTTTTTTAATTAATGTTGTCTCCTTTACCAATGGACTTTCCAAAGATTTAAATGCATTCTATCATCCATATAGAGTTCTAATCCGCAAATGATGTATTCACCAAGATAATTCAACAAACATTAACTAAGTACAAAAAAGATTTATTCTGGGTATGCCTTGACTTTTCTTCCTCTTCCATCAAGTGACTTTCAGTGCTTTCTCAGACCGCTTAATCCACATTAGAACTTTTAACAGCTCTCTAAAATATTGACCAATCATGTCTCCACAATGATTATTTTAAAGATGGATGGAAATTTAGAATCATATTGGAAAACTGTCATCAGTGAAGAAACTGGAGCTTAAATAAGATATAAGTATAATGTTGCATTCTGGATGACACATTTTAAAAATGATACTGATAAGTCAGGGAACATGATCAGAATTTTAAAGGACTTCTTGGTAAGTATTGCAAATATGAAGATCAGTTGAAATAACTGAGAATCTTTGCTCTGGAGAAGACTTAGAGAACATATAATAGAAGTTTTAATATATTTGAAAGGCTGCCATGAGGGAAAATAGGTAGAAAAGGGTTAAAAAAATTTAATTTCTATTTAGGTCCTTAATTAAGTCCTTAATTAAAAAGTCCCTAAAAATTGAGGTAATCCAGAATAAAAAAAGACTGCCTCAGATAATAGTGTCATTTTTTGATGAGACCTCTCAGGAGAGTGTATAATATCCCTTGGGAATGTGGTAGAACAGTAGCATCAAACACAAGTAGAAACTGGAGGACACTAAACCATTCAACAGGGCCCCTGTTAGCAATGTATTGACTTAGAAAACCATACAGTAACAATGATTTTTTATTTATTTTAAAAAATATCTCACAATTGCTTATTTAGGTTCTTATAGGCAGACAAGTTTGATACTTTAGTTCCAGAAATAATTCTTTGTTAGATGCCAGTAAGATTCAATGACTTCAAGGTCCATTTCTCTCATTGATTTTATTACTGAAAGAACTATCTAAGTCTATGAATAAAATCCATTATTAACCAGATAATATAAATTTCCACTTGCAAAAATGCTAACATTCAAATTTCACATATTTACTTTTAAAACATTGTGAAAATCATGTAACAAGATTTAGACAATGATGGAAGGGAAACAGTTAAAGATATTTTTAGTTACTCTGTGGTTTGACTGCTTAGTGTTCCATTAAGTGTATCTTTTAGATAAGTGTCACATCTATTTTATTTTTTTTTAAGAGCAGATAGAATTTTTTTCAACTTAATAGGGCTATTTAAACCTCTTACATTCCAGGTCATTAATTTTAATGGTTTAGGCATTGTTATATGGCACTCTCAAGAGGGAAAGGTACACACTAATAATTCTACTTCTATGCAGGAAATGTCTTCGTCAAAGTCGCAACATTTGTTTGGTTTTAGAAACATTTAATTTCTAAGTCTCTATTACCATTTTATTTAAAGCCCCGTTAGCCCCAACACATTGAATGTTAACTCATCTTTTTGTTTCATATATAATACATTTAGAAGAGTAGAATGGTTCATAAAAATACCTTACTTATATTTATATGTCTTCTGTCGCTTTATAGTACTTTAGAAAATGTGTCTAATTGCTCTATAATAGAATGAGAAGGAAATAAGAAAAGGTAAAATAAGAAAATTTTATTTCATAACCTAAGTCAATTCAAACCTTGGCAAGTTTCTGTGTATAGAAATGTCATCTTTACTTTAATGAAAATGAGATAAATATCATAACTAAAAAAAGAAAAAATTGAAAGGGTCTAAACCCACATTCCCACCTCTGGGAATGGATGCCTCGGACCCTTTGAATATTGATATATAGAGCAGCTAGGTGGTGCAATGGATAGAGCACCACCCTTGGAGTCAGGAGGGTCTAAGTTCAAATCTAGCCTCACAGTTGTCCTGATTCATATCTGGCCCCTGGACCTAGATGACTACAGAGGAGAAAATGAGATTGGTGGCTTAGCACACTCAATCTGTTCAGTCCAATTCACTTGGTTGTCATGACATCACCTCCCTAATGGCATGGTCTTCTTCAAGAATTAAGGACAAATATCAGTAGTTGATTCAGATATTTTTGTTCAATTCAATACCATTCCTTAAATTTAACTGGTGGCTTGTTCCTCTCACCACCATCCTGAACTGACAGCCCCCAAAGGAAAAAAAACAAATCTTTGCTTTGCAATTCCTAAGCTAGTTCCAATTCTGTCAACATTTCAGAACAGTGGGTAGTTCTTTGATCATCCACAGATCCATCGACGAATGGAGCCTCCTAAATTTTGAGTTTATACCAAAAGTAGGATATAGATTATTTATAAATTATTCCTAGCAATGCTACAAAGTACTGAATAATACCCTTCTATGGGAAAAGGGGGAGAAAAAAAGCAAAGGGAACTAGAATTTAGCAAGAAGAAAGGAAGAGAAACTGCAATTGAAGAGTTAATGATAAAAGAAACTTCCAATTTTTTTACATGAACGATGCTAGCACCAGACTGAGGAAAAATTGTGAAACCCCTCACAATTACCAACAGATCTTCTAAAGAGAATGGTCATTATAGTAGAACAAGATCTAAAAAATTGTGAATAGGTTGTACCTACTTTTATCTACAATGTATTTCTAGAAAGCACATCATGAGATTTTTATAAGATTTATGGTGCTTTCCCATAGGCTCAAAAATGTAATTGCCAGTTCTATTCTTCATCATAGATAGTTTCAAAGAAACCATAGTTATGACAAACAATATGTTATGCTATAAAAGCAGAAATACAAAACCCTTAAATATCTATATTTAAACAATAAAATCATAATCTAAAATGAATAAAGTAGGCCTAAAGCATTATGTACTTTGATTATTCAGTGACACTAAATATACACATCACATATAAAAAATAACTAAATTATAAGAAATATAACCAAAATGAATGTGCTAGCTATATTAAGCATTAATTGAAAGTTGATTGTTTTGGTTTGCTTTTTGCTTTTTCAGTTTGCAGAAGGGTTTTAAGGGATGATTTTTACTAATCAGTTCTTTTAAAACGTATGTGTGCCCATCAATTGGAAATAGCTAAACAAGTTATGGTACGTGAATATTATGGAATATTATTGTTCTGTAAGAAACACTAAATGGTTGGACTCTAGAGAAGCATGGAATAACTTTCAGAATCTGATGCTGAGCTAAGGGAATAGAACCAAGAGAACAATGTATACATCAACAATATTGTGAGATGATCAACCTTGATGAGGGCAGCTCCTCTCAGCAGTTCAGAGGGCTAGGACAATCCTATTAGACCAGCAATAGACAATGTCCCCATCCAGAGGAAGAAAAACAAAACAAAATAAAACAGAAAAACAGAAAACAACCCTTCAGAATACATTGTAAAAATTATCTCTTATCCCTTAATCCTAATTCCTCGTACCAAAAATGACTAATCTGAAACATGTTTATCAAAAAAAATATATATATATATATATATATACATATATATAATGCTAACTTGACTGTTAGCCACTGAAATTTTATAACTTAAAAATATACATGTGCATATGGATATATATATGTATATATATATATATATATATATATATATATATATATATATATATGTATGTATGTATGCACTTCTGACCAAGATGTAGAGAGAAGCCAGGCATTGTTTCAAGCTCTTTTGGCTTTCCCTCATAACTGACATGCATCAAACCTTTTAACAGATTTTGGATAGACAGAACTCACAAAAGAACAGAGGGAGACATCTTCCATCAAGGTCTGACACTGGGGGAACCTGGGCCTAGAGCAGAGAGCAGACACACAGGCAGCAGGGAAGAGACAGTGACAAACTTGAGAACCTCAGAGGTGGGAGTGAAAGCCTTTGCCATGTGCACAGTGGGCAAACGGGGAGAGCTCCAGTGTGGCTGCTCAGGACACCCATTTGACCAGCTTGTCTGACCACGAACCATAGATGTTACCAGAAGAACACTGGCATACCTGTGGGAGGCCCTGGCATTCTCCAGTACAAACATAAAAGCAGCCCTAGGTGTTCATACCTTGTCCAAAGCCTGGATGAGGGTGATAGAACTTCCCCTAGGCTGACTATCTAAAGAGACCTTCTGACTTTTCTAACCATGTCAGCCTAGCCTTGGGATTGGGTTGCATGAGGAAATCCCAGATCTAGTTCCAGGCATAGGGAGTGGGTCACTGACATCGCCAACACATACAATCTAGAGAAAGCTATTGGTCCACTGAGTAACCCCCCTGGAGTTCTAAATTACAGTGAGCAAGGCCTTTAGGATTCTCAATACCAAAGGTCTGTGAACCAACATCCCAAAGTGATCAGTACAAAGCAGGATCTATTGATTGTTATCTTGGAGATAAGGATACTTGCTCAGAAAAGGACAAAAGAGATACTATATGTGAAGCTTCACATGAATTGGTCTCCAGCCCAGAAAGACTTCTTAGAAGAGATCAGAAAGGAGTATCAAAAATGAAAAAGGTGAATCCATCACCAATGAGGAGGAAATTAAAGTTATGATATGGAATGATTTTGCTCAACTGAATGTAAATAAGTTTGAAAATCTAAGTGAAATGCATGAATATTTACAAAAATATAAATTGCCCAGGTAAAAGAAGAAGAAATCAAATACTTAAATAACTATCTCAGAAAAAGAAATTGAGCAAGTCAATAATTAATTCCCTAAGAAAAAATCCCCAGACCCAGATGAATTCACAAGTGAATTCTACCATTCAAGGAACAATTAGTTCCAATTCTATATAAAATATTTGAAAAAATAATGAAGAAGGAGGTCTGCCAGATTCCTTGTATGACCCCCCCCAGGAAGAACCAAAACAGAGAAAGAAAATTAGAGACAAATTTCCCTAATGAATATGAATGCAAAAATGTTAAATAAAATATTAGCAAGGTAAAGCAATAATAAAATATTACAGCATGTTATCATTATGATACTACACTATGATCTTGCAGGATTTTTACCAGGACTATAGGATTGGTTCAATATTAAGAAAACTATCAGTATACGTGACCATATTAATAAAAAAAAACCTAACAGAAATCATATGATTGTCTCAATAGATTCCATAAAAGTTTTCGACAAAACCCAGCACCCATTCCTATTAAAAATAGAGAGTTTAGGAATAATTGAAATGTTTCTTAAAATGATAAGCAGTATCTATCTAAAACCATCAACAAGCATTATATGCAATGGGGATAAGTTAGAAGCATTCCCAATAAGATCAGGGTGAAACAAGGATGCACATCATCACCATTATTCAATATTGTATTAAAAATATTAGCTTTAGAATATCAAAGTTTATTATTTTCAATTTTCCTTTTTTCAAATTTTTGTCTTTTGTATTATGTCAGTTCTCTCTTGCTAACGTTTTCTTCTATTTGGATTCTCCTCTCACAACATGATCAATATGGATCTAAGTTTAGTATGGTTGTAAACATAGAACCTATATTAGATTGCTTTCTGTCAGGGGGAGGGGTAAGGGAATGGAGAAAGGGAGAAGAATATAAAACTCAAAACCTTGCAAAAAAATTGGTAAATACTACTATTGCATATACTTGGAAAAACAAATGAATATAATATTAAAAAAAAAATAAAAGTTGTTTAAAAAAATCTATTCGCATACACAAGAACATTTAAAATAGGTTTTCCAGGGCAGCTAGGTGGCGCAGTGGATAAAGCACCATCCCTGGAGTCAGGAGTACCTGGGTTCAAATCTGGTCTCAGACACTTGAAAATTACCTAGCTGTGTGGCCTTGGACAAACCACTTTACCCCATTTGCCTTGCAAAAGCCTTAAAAAAATAAAATAAAATACAATGGGTTTTCCTTGTTTTCATAAAACTCTTCCTGAAGCAGTCATTAAAAAGTATCATATTGGTCACAGAGTCACATTCAACGTATTATAGTAAGAGCTCAATGAATATCTCTTGCTATTGGTGATAAGGAGGCTGCTTTTTTTCCTGAAAAACATTTTTGGAAGTAAAACTTGACTTGTGATTTCTTCCCATCACTCCTTCCTACATTCTCAAAGTACCATAGAGAAAAATTATTCAAAATCAGGCCATTTGGAAAGAAATATTGAAAGTTACTCCTCATGCTTCATTGACCCAAGACCTAATTAGAACTTTGAGGATAACTCTCTAAGGATTTCATTTCAATGGAAATATTAAAAAAAAACAATTTCCAAGTCATTAGCATTAGACCTCTAAAAAGGAATTCTTAAGACATTGTGTAAATTCTTAAGACAATGTGTAAAACAAGAGCTTTCCTATAGATGTGCTATTATCTTGATCTTTTCAGAGTTTACTGAATGGACATGTATTTGATTATAGGTGTTAATTAATGGACTCTCAGGAGCAAAAATGAATAAAAATGAGTTAAACTTATTCCCAACCTAGGGATGGTTGGTATTCCCTTTTGACTGTTGGTCTTTTATATCCTCAATCTACATATTTTCCCATCTTTATTTCAGTTGCATTTCCCTCCTAGACTGCTTTGCTAGATTATACATGTTTAGCTGTAAGGGGCTGCATATGTCATCTAATACAGTAATCACATATTACAAATAAGAAAAATGAGGACAAGATATAGATAGATAGATAAATAGATAGATAGACAGATAATAGAAATAAGTAAAATATAGTAATATATATAAAGAGTAAGACTAAAGATATAGATGATATAGATAAATATCTACATCTATAAATAAGTATATATATAGAGAGAAAGATATATAGATGTAGATACAAATATATATATATATATATATATATATATATTTATCTCCCATTTCCAAACAAGTGATAATAAAGAAGGAACAAGAATTTAAGTCCCTATAGTCCCTGCTTTACAAATTATCTCATCTATAGTAGAAAGATAATAATATATTCTCAGTAATACTTTGATAAATTTGAAGCATCATGAGTAAGTCCTCTTTTCAAAAATATTTTCTCCTGTCATTCCATTTACCTACAACCCTATTCTAATAAATTTACCTCATAAAGAGAAACAAAAACACAAGATTGTATTAGACAATTCTTTATAGTCCTAATTCTCCTATGGAAAAATTTCATAACTACTTAAATTTCTCTCAGTCACATTTTCCTTATCTGTCAAAGCAGAGGGTTTGGACTAGATCAGGGAGTTTTAACTTGATGTCTGATTTTTTTATTGATAATTACATTTCAATATAATTGATGAACTTTTATTCATTTATTTCAATCATTTAAAAAAATTTCTGAGGCACAGTAGATAGCCCAAATGGTTCCTGATATAAACTAGGTTAAGAACCCCTAGACTCATTGGTCTCTAAGGCACCTTTTAGACAAAAAAAAAAGTGCAATATAGCAAAACTAAAATATTAAAATATGGTAATCCATGTAAAATTGTAAAATGAGAGTACATGACTTTGTTGCCTCTATATTATCTATAAACTTTAAATTTTAATATACAGGTACTATATGGTCATTCTAGTTTATATTTTGAGCTATACTTATCATAGCCCTATGCATGCATTAGACATGACTGACTGGACAAGTAAGGTAGAGGTGAAATTTAATCATGAGCTTCCAGCATATTAAAGACATATGAAGAGAATTGCGCCATATTATCTCCATCTTCAATGAGGGAAGAAAAAAGGAACCTGGTTTATATTGCAAAATGAGTTATAGATTTGAAAATTTTCCCTGAAGAAGAGTTACTAAGAATTGAAATGAGTTATCAGGGGAAATTACAAATTGCCATTATTTGAAGGATTATAAAAGCGAGAATTAAGTGTAGTCTTGTCAGAAAGCAGGGACTACAGAATTCTGCATGTGGATGATCTAAAAGAGGGCAAAGATATACATATTCCCCATGCATCTGTGTTTCCATTGTGATAAGTATTCCCAGAAGAGGTTCACCATTTAGAACCTGAAGACCTGAATTCAGATTCCAGTTCTGATTTCTAATTGAAATAACAAGGGCTAGGAGAGAATAAAGGAGTCTATTTCCAGGTCAATGAGGAGAAAACCTGAAGTTCAGGGATGTAATTTTTGGAGAGCCAGTATGAAAGAGCTTTTCTCAAACAGGCAGCTAGTAATGAGGAAAGGGTCTCAGGGGATATCTAAAGACATTCCGATCTTCAGAAAGGGTGAAGGAAGTATCTGAAATGTCCCTTTTAGCCCTGAAATACATCCGTACAATCTTTGGAAACAGCTTAAGTAATAACAATAATTCATTTTGTATAGTGTTTTCTGTTTGCAAAGCAAGTTGCCAGTATGCCTTATTTGATGCTAATAATGATACTCAGATACAATGTAGAAGTTATTTTATCCATTTTTCAGATGCAGAAAATTGGTACCCAGAGAATTTTAAGCTCAGGAAAACATAGTTGGCATATGGTATCATCAGGACTAAAAGTCAATTTTTACTGTACTGATTTACCTTATATAAGCCCTGGGGGGTCCTGAATTAGGGATATATAAGAGTAGAAACAGATTCTTAGAACCTGAAAGTCCCTACAGTTTTAGCAAAATGAATCTACATATCTAAAAAAATATTTTAAAAAAGAAAAAGAAAGAAAATCTTGCCCCCAAATCTGACTCTGATAAGGCTACCCAGTTTTACTTATGGTTTAAAAGAAAGAGATGACTAAGGACTTGGACAAGGCAGGAAAATTATGTCATAGATGTATGACTTTATAGTTTTCTTCACTTTCAGAGTTGACGTATTATCATCATCACTTTACAGTTAGGGAAACTGAGGCTCAAAGATTGGACTGCCCATGGTCAAATAGCTAGCAATTGACATACCTAGAGTCAAAATCAAGTCTTCTGACTTTAAGCCTAATACTCTCTACCAGTGTACCACTTTTTAGTGAAACTTCAATAAAATATTTGATGCCTCTAATTTGAAAAAATCCAGGTCAATCCCTTTGATTTACATTGAAGCAAAATTTTTTTTTTCTTAAAAGACTTCTCAGAGTTTTTAACTTTATCCCTCTCTTATTTCAATTCCCTGTACATTAATTTTCAGGGACAGTTGGGATGGTGCATAGACTAAGGTCCTGATATTAAAAAGACCTGGGTTCAACTCCTTATTCAGACACATTTTTTTAAACTGCACAAGTCATTTAGCTTCTCAAGTTCCCAAACTATTATGAAGGATTATTGATTGTAAATTAAAAAATAATATGAATCGATAGAAGAAATTTCTTAAAACACAGAAATCAGGCTTATGTTTTTATATGTGTATATATCATGTTTATAAAGCAAGGGCACAGGGGCAGTCTTGAGAGTCATAGTATAATTTAGCTAACTTTATTTTGTGCAGTACTTACAATGAGTAATCTAGGGAGACCCTGTTTTCATAATTATGCTATGAGATTTTGATTAATATCAAGAGATATAATCCATGTAAACAAAGGTTCTTGGGAGCAAAGCTGCCTCATTTTATGAGTATAAAGAACTCCTAAGACCAAAATGTTAAGAACTGTTTGATAGACTCTATCCTACTGGTAATATAGAAATATATAGAAACATGAATTGTCAAACAAAAACATGGACCTTTTAAAAATATATATAGTCTTTATGTCTTACCACATAATTCATTTAGTTTTCCCAGAGTCCCTATACTTTTCTTGATACTGCCCCCCAGCCTCCAAGTTGTATATGTTGCAGGATATTTCCAATAAGAATCACATTTCCTGGTTCTTTTCAGAGCTGTCAAATGTTTTTTATGACCCCAATTCTAGTCATCACTACCATAAGGAAGTTATATTGTTCAAAGCTTGCCATGTCATTTTGTAAAGAAACATTTTATTAGTCTCAGAGATCAAATGAAATTGAAGGAAAAAAAGTCTATTCAGTCACCTTGGCTATGTAAGTAGTTCATCGTAACTCTAAAATAAAAAGGACAAATGTCAAGTTTTAAATGAACTAATCTAAAAAAGTCACTGAGGCAAACTGCAGTGAAATAAGGATATATATTGCTCCCATCTACCTCTTGTAGGTTAAAAACATCTCTTAGAATTCAAGTTACATAACCCTATTTCTGATCCCATTCCCCCATCTCACTTGATTTTGTAGTTATTAAAGATAGTCTTTATTGCTCCCCAACTACATAGCTAAGCATTAATGTGAACCTTAACTATTGTTGTTTTTATTGGCATAAGATATTTGACTCCTAAATTTTGAGACATTTCCTCAGGAGTTTTAAATTTTGGAATTCTACATTGGAAATTACTGAAGAAAAACCTCATAGTTTCTACCTTTGTTCCATGCAGTTCAAGTATTTATTAGACTCCTATAATATATGAGTCACTTTAATATCTTTGGGATGAAGGGGAAAAAAGGAGAAAATTTTCCTACCCTTAAATAGTTTACATTATACTAGAGCTCTTTAAATCAAATTCTATAAAAGAAATTTCTTTTTATCATTGTTAGGGAAGAATTTTCTTTATACTACATGGAGTGTGGGGTGGCTAGGTGGTGCAGTGGATAAAGCACCTGCCCTGGAGTCAGGAGTACCTGGGTTCAAATCCTGTCTCAAACACTTAATATTACCTAGCTGTGTAGCCTTGGGCAAACCATTTAACCCCATTTGCCTTGCAAAAACCTAAAAAACAATAATAAATAAAAATAAATAAAAAATAAAATATGCTACATGGAGTGTGCTTAGAGCAAAATTTAAAGAGAATGAAATTTAGAGAAAATTTAGATTCCATGGATGAGGTTCCGAACATGCAAAAATAAAAGTTAAAATTTAGAAGAATTAAAAAATTCAGAGGAACATAGTTTAACCTTTGATTGGATACCTTAGAGGCTCAAATGAAGTTTGGTTTCATCTACCTGCAGAAAATTATACTAAGGTTTAGTCATTTGGTTCATATCTAACCTTCAGTTATCCCTTTTCTTAAATTGACTTATATGAATACATGTCTGATTCCAAAGATGATTATATTATACTATTCCTAGTAATATTTGAACTCTTGAAAAATTCTTTCTTACAATATTTAAATACTGCTTTGAGACCTAAAATATAAATCTTAACAAAAGGAACCAATTTCACTGTAAAATAAACATTTACAAAACCCTACTGGTGGGAAATTTTTTTTTGTTTTACTACTTATCTTTTTATCTTCTTATCTTTTCCTACTTATGGAAAATTTAAAGTTTTGTTTTTATTTGTGTAAGTCCAAAATCCTTTCAGAGAATGTCTGATAAGGTGTACTAAATAGTGCTCTAAAGTCTGTCCAATTTACTTTGTTTTTCTTTCTGATACTACTCAAAGTAGAAACTATATGTTATTCTTCTAAAGAAGCTTCATATTCTCATACTACACAAACTAGTGTGATTCAGAATTTATACATATGAATTAAATTTATATATATTATTTTCCCCCCGTAATTCATATCTTTCCCTAATAACTCCTTTGAACCTCCCCATTTCTAAAAGGCATTACCATATTCTGAATTATCATGACCTCATATATCTAAACAGTTGCCATATACATATTATCATTTCTACCTCACAACATCTTTTCGCAAGTGTCCTCTTCTCTCCAACTTTGAGATACCATTATAGATCAGACTTTCATAACAGTTTCATCTAGATTATTATAGTAGCCTCCCAATTGTTCTCCCTGACATGGGTGTCTTCTCACTCCAATCCATCTTATGAGCAAAGTGAATAGCTCTGGCCATGACACTATTCAACATGTTAAATGGCTCCCTTATGATTAAATATAAGCTTTTCTGTTTACTTTTAAAGCTCTTCAAAACGTAATCCACTTTTCCTACCATAGATTATTGATCTATAATCTAGCCAGCCAGGCCTTCTTACTAATCATCATCACTCACAGCATTTACATTTCCCATCATGTATATTTGTCCTAACTACTCCTATCCATGGTAAAATTATACTCCGTCTTCATTTTAAACATTTAGAATCTTGTTTTCTTTAAAATTCAGCTCAAAAACTAACCCTTTCCATGAAGCCTTTCTTGATTTCCTCCTCTCCCCTCCCACCAAGCAAAGTTGGATTCCTTTTAGTTCTAAAATTATATTTGCCATATTTTCCTATTTTAATCAAATCAATATCCAAACTATTGTGGTATACTTTTTTAATGCTTAGCAGGAATATATTTGATAAAACTTCACTATAGTCAACTATCTTTATAACTGACAACATAAGGAAGTGCTAATGTAGACTAAGAATCTACTATGAAACCTGGAGTCTTCCACAAGCATGTCTTACAATTTAAAGAATATTGTTTGCCTTTTTTCAAAAACAGGAGAGGGAAATGATCCTATTAAGTAGGTAAGATATTATCTCTCAGTGCTTTTCACTGAGTGAGAAATAACCTCATTCAGCATGTGGCTGGCTTTCTGGGTTAGAAGTTAAAAGAAATTAACCCTAATGTGGTGGTGAACAATGATTTCAAAATAAATGTTAGTTTTAGACTTTTGGGAATGGTCTTGAATATAAATGAAGGCAAGTGGGATACCATTTTTGAACCAAATTCTATAGAAAAGAAAGTCTCTAAATCTGAATGACCACCAGCAGTGCAAAAAATGCTAGGCCAAGAGCAAAAGGCAAATTCT
Organism: Macrotis lagotis; assembly: GCF_037893015.1. NCBI lineage: Eukaryota > Metazoa > Chordata > Mammalia > Peramelemorphia > Peramelidae > Macrotis > Macrotis lagotis. The sequence continues at coordinate 47,577,059 of NC_133662.1, read as the reverse complement.
ATTTCTTTGTTAGTTCTTTAGTGTCACTCTTGAAGGCTTTGCTATCCATCCTTTAAGTGATTTCAAGGGCCAGTCTCCCAGAAGTAAAAAAAAAAACAATGCAAAGTATGTGGAGTCAGACACTTTTTGTGTAATGGAGCTTTTGTATAGAAATGTATTTTAAAAGAAACAGAGTTCTAAGTGAATTCTTAAGGACTGAGGATTTTTACCTATTTGTTGTATCTGAGTGATATCCTGAAGTGTGGGTTTCCAGAAAAGAAGAAAAACACAGTGAGAGGTACAAGTTTCCTTTCCTGTAGCCTCCTTGCAAGACATTGTTTTGGTTAAGGAACAAAACCAATTAATTTCTTAAAAATCACTCTCTTTTGATTTTTAAAAAACATACAGTCCAGGATAGTGTTAAATATATATTTTGAGAAATCAATGAAATGCTGTTACTTGAAAAATTATAGTATATATTTGTTGAATAATATTTATGTACCACTGTCATTTGAATCAACCCATATGAAATCATTTTTTGTGAAATTACCTGGTAAGAAAATACTTCATTTCATTCTGGTCAAGAATGTTACAGGTCAGTACCATATAGAAGTTTGATGAGGCATGGCTTCACATTCACACTACAGCGCTTTCCATTTCAAGGATGGTTTCTTGCAGATGTACATGGTCAGCCTTCAATTAACCATATGAGTAGGTGAAAGCCATGATGTAAATAACCCCATGTTATTCATATTCTGCTGAATACCGTTACCATGACTTCTCATGGCATGATGATGACCTTGGGTTTCATAGACAATATCAATGGAGTACAAACTTCTCCCTTGCTGATAAAATTTTCTAGTAAGAAGACTGTCTTCTTTCTAAGGATCAGATTTGATAAGTTCAGAGGGCTCATCACTAACATACTGGTTATTAGTTCTCTGTCTCATACAACCTCATTCTGTTTCAGAGTAATGATGACAAAGTTGCAGAAGGCACCCAGAATTGTCCAATTTTATAGAGAAACATTGATTTTATTGTTGGTACTCTAAATTTGAGATGCTACCCATTAACTAATGAATGGAATTATTATTAGAGGAACTTACTTAAATATTATCCCCATGAATGGATACAGAAGACAAAAGGAAGTTTTAGAGAAACAGAAAGATTGCTTGAAGTTCTATTTTTGGGGAAATAAAAATAGATTTAGAGGGAGAGGCAAAAGCAAGACAAAAAAATCATTTCATAGAATATGTGTAATGCTAACAATATTTCTAAAACTCTATGTGGGTATAATGAGAGTTTGCACACCAATATCCACTATAGATAATGAAGAGGTAGAGAAGATCCTCCAAGTTAAATAAATATCTATTCTGATATTTAGTAGTGACAGGTTAGCACAGAGACAAATAGATTGGAAAATTATGGATGAAGAATAAGAAGTGAGGGAAGTTAGAGACTTGTAGAATACTAAGAAGCTTCAAATATTACATTATCGTTGCTCAGCCTACCCTAGGTTAATTTGATATTTTAGGCTCATAATCAGAAAATGAAATATGGATCAAAGAAAATTATTGAATAATATTGAGAAAACATTAAGCTAGGATATAGCACTGTGAGGTAGGCATAGACCCTCTTGTTTTTACGTAAAATGAATTTGTTTAGAAGAGCATTTTGCTTCAGAAGGGTGTGATCACTCATGTAGTAATGAGATACTCATCAAAAGCTGAAGAACACTGAATTCTTGTGGAATGGGATTTTTAATGTAATAAGTGACTAGCAAGCTGTATCAACAGCTGGAAGCCAAATCATCTGGACTAATCATAACAAAGGGATAAATTCTTGTTTTTTTTATGGGAGGAAAAACCAGCCTAGTCCACTAAAAAAAAACTAGCCCAGTACCCGGGACCATAGTAAATATGGTTTCTGCAACAATTATGAATATTCTTTTTTTAAAAAGCATGGATATGGTGAACCCTGATTAAGATCACAAGAAAATGAAATCACGCCTATCTTAACAGACCAGAAATGACTTGTTACTTTTCAGTCATTCTTAAATCAAGTGTATAGTTAGACCACTGACTTGTGCAAACTTTAAGTTAAAGTCTAGAAGAAAAAAAAAACAAAAATTATTTAAAAATTATAATGCTCTTCAAAAATAATTTCCACCTGACCTATTTTAAGTAAGTTATTGATGCCCTAAAATGGAAATGGATAGCATGATGGATATCAACACTGATTATTGCAGTCTCATGCAAAGGCTTAAACAATGCAAATCAATTGCCATTATGCAGCACTCAAAGGTACATTTTTAAAAGCCTTAACAAACACTTAAAATCATAATATCATCAATTTAATGCTGGAGAGGATCTCAAAAATAATTTAGTTATAGGATCATAGATTTAGATCTGAAAGGAACATCAGATATCATCTGGTCTAACCATTTCTTTAAGGGAGATTAAAGCCATTTGGTTAAAGCCATTCAGTTGGTTTCTGAGCAGCTAAGGGTGCTGAAGCCCTTAGAGTTTTAGTGTCCAAAGTCACATAAATAGCAGGATTTGAGTCAGGATTTGAACTGTTCCTCTAATTTAAATGTAATGTACTATCCTCAGAACCACTGAATTACTAAATGGAAAGCTATGCTAGTCATGGGAAACTAATTTATAACAAAACTTTATCTGAAGAATTTCAGAGAGTATAGTAGATTATAAGAAGTATCACTTCATGAAACTGAGAGAAGCAATAGAGGATGAAAAAGCTGTCTCACAAAATTTTGGCAAGAGACCCAGTTTAACAAAGTAATCCCAAGGGTATATAAAAATAAAATTGGAAATGAAAAACAAAGAGATGAGTGATGGAAAAAAAAAGCCTTTTCAACAAACCTTTTCTACGACAAAAGACAGTGGAGCCCATATTTAGACATTTGACTTCACATCAGTGGAAGTTTATAAATATGTTTTCATATATTTGTACATATAAAACACATTTTAATATATCTGTGTGTTTATATAAATAAAATGAAAATGATACTGAGTATATAAAGATGGGAAAGACCCTGAACTAGATGAAGTGTACACCAAGAAATTGTCTGGCATCCAATACAATTTTAAGCATTTGTGAAGGATCAATTCTCAAGATATCAAAAGGAGGGAAAAATAGCAAAGGCAATGAAAAAATCATTGATCTTATTCCCTGATCAAAAGAAATTACTAAGAAAAATATTGATAATACTGAACCATATACCTAATTTCCCATTTATATAAAAATATAATGACATTAATAATCTATTCCATCTTTGATGATGGTGTCAGAATGAAATGGAGATAATTTCATTTTTTTTATTTCATAGTGTTTTGTTACTTTTCAAGTATTGCAGCAACTAGGGTTAAGTGACTAACCAAGGGTCACACTCCTTATAAGTATCTGGGTTCAGATTTGAATTTAGGAAGATAAATCTTCCTGACTTCACTTCAGGTCCAATACTTTAATACTTTATCCCCTGTGTCACCTAGCTGCATATATATATATTTCATCTTTATCATCACATAATTATATTAAAGATGTAAAGTATATATACATATATATATAATACATCTATACTTATATATTTATTTCAAAACATTTAATTCAGTAGAGAAAAACATAATCCTAGTGTCCCCTAAAATGTACCTCTTTTTAATCTTACAAGATTCCTTGAAAAATATGAGAGCAGATATAATTTTGTTTGAATTTCTTGGATGATTATATAAAGCAAGGCACAAAACAAGGAGATTCATAATAAAAATGTTCAGTCAAGAAGGAAATTTTTCTTATTCTAAAGGACAGATGGAGAAAAGATTTGCACTGGATATTGAGGTCCTCCAGACTACTCTATTTAAGGATGACATTGGACTGATTATATCCAATCTTAGATCATTGAGAGGATCCCAAATGATATGTTTCAGGCATTCAGTGTAGCTAACTACACACACAGAACAAAACAAGACATTGAAGAATAGCTATTGTTTCTAGACAACGATATGCAATTGATTGAACAGTCTCTTCTACCCTTACTGTTTTTCCATATTTCTTTTTCCACTTTTTTCTTCCCCTTTGAAGTACCCTCCATTTATTTACATCACCCTATCATTATTGCAGTTAATTTACCAGCCTTCAAGTTATAGTATATTATGGATCATAATCTTTTCTACATCAATTTCTATGTGATAGGAAACCTACATATATGTACTGATGCCTCTCCACTCTGATTTCTTTGCACTTCAGTTCCAAGTGATCTTAATATTCACTCAATCAGAGACATGCAAAGAGAATTTAATAATCTAAATCTCACTGTGACCTACAACTGTGTTCTTCATAATCCAGAATTCTGAAATTTTTTCTTCTGATCATAACCTCAAATAAGTCATCTCTCTCCCTCTGCCTCATTCTTTCAGAACCTACTTTTAGCTTCATATTTAACCTCCAACCCTTCCATCTCTCTGATCAACCAGCCCATGCCTATTGCTAGACAATTGTGTTTAACTATCATCTATGCTTCCCTTTACAATTCAAATTATCAAAATGAACTTGATTACAAATTATATTCAAATTAATTTCAGTGCCTAAAATGTCATAAGATTTTTTCAAGAATACCCTCTAAATCCTCCTCAGAATATCCATTCTCATTAATTCTCCTTTTATATGGTCCATTCTTCCAGTTTTGTCTTTTTCTGCATTATTTCATACCTTTCTAGATATTAAGTCAAAGTTTAATTTCTTATTATTCCTGAGTCTTCTGAATTATGAAGTACTGCAAATAATAATAGTTTCCTTTAAAGAAAATATTATAAGGAACAAATGAGAAAATTATTATAAGTACTTTGCAAGTCTTAAAGCATTATATAAATGTTAGATTCTATAATTAAATTAACCAATTTGTAATTAATTTGATAGCTATACTCAATGACTGCACATATCATTCAGGATCCTCTACAGGTATCTGAACATTCAGTATAACACCCTGAAACAAGGTAATCTAAATGACCTCATCATCCAATGTCAAGAGCTCTCAGTGAAAAACTCTCTGTACCAATGCAGATCAAAATTTTCCTTGAAATTTCCAGTCTCAGAGCATTCATTGCCAGAGACAATGAGAGATCAAATAACTTGTCCAGGGCTGCACAACAGGTTATGTTTAAGAGACAAGAGTTGAAACCATATCTTTCTTGTTCAGAGGTTAGTTCTCCATTCACTGAGCTTTTGTCAATTCTAACATATCATTTCATGTCAATTCTTTCATAATTTCCATCTTTTTACTCATGTATTATATCTATCATTATTACATGTTTAAATCTAACACTTAGGACAGTCCCTTTCATATATACAATGATTAGTAAATTTTTTTACTTGAATTAAATGAAATATCATATTTCATTAATTCAATGCAGCATACTGCAGTTAACAATATTAGAATATATTCCCCATAATAGTATTTTTGGTTTAAGTTATGTGAATGGATTTATCACTTTTGTTCTATAACTATGTACCACTTCATTGCTCCTCAAAAGTAATCTAAAAGTTTGTAATTCTACAAGCAATGACTATATCTACTACTCCCTTTCCCATTTAAACTGTATAAAGTACATCTTCAATGTTTCTTTAATTTCCATCTCCTTAATTACCAATTTTAAGATAATATGTTAGTTTTCCAGAAAGACTCAAAACTTCTTTCACTCTTTCCTTATAGATTCTATGAGGAATGGGAGAATGATTTCAAAACTTTCTATTCTCTTTTTAAGTGTCCTGAGTATGTTCTCTCCTTTACCAGAGGATCTTGATTCTACTTTGTCCCCATTTTATCTTTATTTCTATTTCTGGCAAATAATTAGTTCTAAGCCCTTGATCCCATTCTCTTTTATCTCATTCATTGTCAATCTCAATCATTTCTTCTCTCTTCAGTCTCAACTCAGCCACTCAGCCATCTCCTTCCTTGTTGCCTACAAATATATGTATGTATATAATATATATTATATATATATATAATATATATGTATATTCATGTTTTCCCTCATCCTTTAAAAACTTTCATTTGACTTTGCCATCACCTCAAGTTATCATCTTTTATTTCCTCTCCCCTTCACAACAAATATTCTTGAAAAAATCATTAATGTTTTTTGAACTTAATCTTCAACTCCAAACAGAATGACTTTGACATCACAAGTTGTCTGAAATATCTTTCTCAGTGGTTATTAATGATCTCTTCCTGTGTCTTCCAAGGACCTTTTCCCACTCTTTATCCAACTTAAATGACTCATTTATATTTTTTGACAAAAGCATTACATTTCATAGAATCACAGCCTTTCAGAATTGACTAGCACCTCTAAAACCTTTTAACTCACCTATTTCAGACTACTAATATCTACAATATGGTTCATCTAGCATTTTCTTCAAGATTTTAAATGAAAAGAAACTTAGTCAAAATTATTCATTTAATTTTTCACTAGCCTTGTTGTTTGTTTTTATTCTCCTTACATTCAGTCACAATCTACCTCTCTATCATTTCCACCAATTGATCCTAGCTCAGACCTCTGGGATCAAACAGAACAAGTCCGTTCAATCTTCTACAATATTATTCTTCAAATGGGTATTATGCCTCTATAGTCTCAAACACTGCCATTTCTTTCTAAGCTTTCTCTCTGGAGGGACCTTAACAGTCTCTTTTAATACTCTTTCAATTCTTTCTTTGAGTTACATACCATTTCTCTTAAAATCTATATTGAAGAATCACAACCCTTCTGCTGTGTAAATCATTTTCCCCTTATAGCTAGTTCCAAGTTAAACTTGATGAAAACTCTTTTCAAAACTATTGACAACCTTATTGACAAAATATTATATTAACCATTTACCAAACACCCATTGTGTCTATACATGTCATTGTGAAACTACAATTCAAATAACTATATAATCTATTACATCTATTAAGTGTTCTAGGACTCAAGAGAAGGAAAAATACAATAGAACATTAAATTTGTAGTTGAACCACTTGAGTTTTAAATGTTCTCCTTCTAAATTAGACTAGATTGCTGATGATTGGAGTCAGGAAGACTCAAGTTCAAGTAGAAGATTTATTAGCATCGGCAAATAAGGTAACTTTTAATAACCTCAGTTTATGAATCTGTTAAATGAAGAAGTTAAATGATTTAGCCCCTATAGTCTCTTCCAATTCTAAATATATAAACCTATAAACCTGAGGTAAGACATGCTAACTTTTCTATTTCTCAATTTTATCATCAGTAAAATACAAGAGGTAGACGAGAATCTCTAGAATCCTTCACAGCTTTGCATTCTATAATATTATGGGCAAAGTTCTTGAAGAAGATCTTGAGATGGGCCTTAAAAATATATATGTTAGGATGTGAATAGACAGAGTGACCAAAGGCGAGGGCAAAACTTTAGCATCAATTAAAAAGCATAGTTTACAAACAGTGAGAAAACTGGTCAAGTTGGAAGAGAGAGAATTCCTATTAGATAGAAGTTGAGGAAATATATAGGATAAGTAGAAGATGAGATATAGTTATATTGGGCCTTGACAAAGCATATAGAAGAATTGGACATGATTTGGAAGGAAATAATAAATCTTTGTAAGAATATAAGATATACATAAATTTGATGTTATTAACATGGAGAATTGTTCATGAGTCTTTTTTATTAAAGATTTTATTTATTTTGAGTTTTACAATTTTCCCCTAATCTTACTTCCTTCCCCCCACCTCCCACAGAAAGAAATTTGTCAGTCTTTACATTGTTTCCATGTCATACATTGATCCAAATTGAGTATGATGAGAGAGAAATCATATCTTTAAGCAAGAAACATAAAGTATAAGAGATAGCAAGATCACATAAAAAGATATCAGTTTTTTCCTAAGTTAAAAGTAATAGTCCTTGGTCTTTGTTCAAACTCCATGGTTCTTCCTCTGGATACAGATGGTATTCTCCATTGCAGACAGGCCAGAATTGTCCCTGATTGATCACCTCCCTCATATGAGTCTTAACAAGGTTTCTTTTGGATATAGTTTTAATCTGTCACAAAGAATTTGCAAATATAATTCAAATTAAATTTTAATTATGATCTGTCAAGATTATTTTAGTTGGAATTCCTACTTAGTTGAACTCAATGGCCACCGAGGTACCGTTTTCTTCTGAGACCCTATGTGTGAAAATTTCCCATCTGAATAAAAGATTTTTAAGGGTATATTGATAGCATAAGGAACATAAGTCTTGGTATCTGATAAACTGAATTAGAGAAATTTAAAAGTTAAATACATAAGGGCCATGTGCCTGAAAACAAAACATCTAACTTCTTCAAGTGTTGCATTCTTTAACTATAAAAAGATGTTCAATGGAATTGAGGGGATGTCCATCAATTTGGGAATGACTGAGTAAGTTATAGTATATGAATACTATGGAATACTATTTTTAAGAAATATTTTATTTGTTTTGGTTTTACAATTTTTCCCCTATTCTTGCTTCCCTCCCCCCACCCCTCACCCCCCAAAGAAGGCAGTCTGTTAGTCTTTACATTGTTTCCATGTTATACATTGATCTCAGTTGAATGTGATTAGAGAGAAACCATATCCTTAAGGAACAAATAATAGAAAAATACAGTATAAGCAATAACAAAATTACATAATAAGATAACTTTTTTTTCCCCTAAATTGAAGGTAATAGTCTTTGGTCTTTGTTCAAACTCCACCATTCTTTCTCTGGATAAAGATGGTATTCTCCATCACAAATAGCCCAAAATTGTCCCTGAAGGCTCACTTTTGTCAGATAGTGGATTCTTGGCTGCATTCCAAGCTCCTTTGCTCTTTGGAATTTTTCATTCCAGGCCCTTCAGTCCCTTAATGTTAATGAAACTGGCTCCTGCATAATCCTTCCTGTGGCTCCTTGGAATTTAAATTGTTTCTTTTTGGCTGCTTGAAGGATTTTCTCTTTTATCTGATAGTTCTGGAATTTGGCCACATTTCTTGGTGTTTTCATTTTAGGATCTCTTTCCAGAGGTGTTAGATGTATTCTTTCAATAATTAACTTGCTATCTGGTTCCATGATATCAGGGCAATTTTCCATCACTAAATTCTGTAATATTAAGTCCAGGCTTTTTTTTTCTCTTCAGTGTTTTCAGGAAGACCTATAATTCTCAGGTTGACCCTTCTTGATCTATTCTCTAGGTCAGTGGTTTTGCTGATGTGGTATTTTGCATTTTCTCCTTTTTTTCCCATCTTTTGGTTCTGTTTAACAGAATCTTGTTTTCTCATGTGATCATTAGTTTCCACCAATTCCATTCTTTTTTTAGAGAAGAATTTTCTCCATTTACCTTTGGCAACTCCTTTTCCTTCTGGTCAATTCTGTTTTTGAAGGTATTTTCCATTTGCCCAAGTATAGTTTTGAGAGAATCATTTTCTTTATCCATTTGCCCAATTGAGGATTTGAGAGAATTATTTTCTTTTTGCATTTGCCCCAATGACCATCTTAAAGAATTATTCTCATTTTGTATTTATCCAATTGTATTTTCCAAGGATTTGTTTTCTTGTTGTGAGATGTTAATTTTCTCTTGCAATGTGTTGATTTTCTCTTGAGCTTCTTTTCCCAATTTTTCAAATTTAGTTTTAAACTTCTTGCTGATTTCTTCAAGAAAGTCTTTCTGGGTTGGAGACCAATACATATTCTCCTCAGAAGTGCTAAATCTCTCTGGGCTATTTATTCTAAGTATTTCTCCATGGGTCCCCTTTTTTCACTGGCCTTTCTTCATCTTCCTAGGATCTTGTGTTGGGGGGGATGGGGAGCTGGCTCTCAGAGGTTTGCTTTTGAAGAAACTAGAGGCTTTGTTCATTTGGTTTAGTAATTCCAAGGGCCTTTGAGTAAGTAGGAAGCACTGGTTGCTTTCTCTGGAGTGTTTGAGGCCCTCAGCAGCAGGGTCTGAGTTGACCTTGAACAATGGGCTGCACCCTGGGGGAGGGAGTTAATCTCCCTTTCAGGTGAGTGAACTCTGTTGTCCACACCTGAGCCTGAGAGGATAGGGGCTTGTTTACCATTTGTTCTGGGAAGAGGGCTCTGCTGAGCTCAGTTCCCTTGCCCACTTGGTCCTTTTCCAGGCATGCTCTAAAACTCTGTGCTGGAACTCACCCTCCCATATCTCCTCTCCCCCACCCAGCCCCTCCAAAGATTCCATGGCTAAAGTTTCTTTTCGCACCCACTACTCACCAAAGTCTCTGTGGCTGAAGCCAGTCCTCTGGCTTCCCACAGCTGTTGTCCCACACTGGTCCTCTGCTCTTGACTCCTGATTCACCCATGGTCCCTTGAGACAGACCTTGTTGGTAGGTGTTGTTCTCAATGCTTCTCTTTCTGGCTTTTGTTGACTGGATTTATGTGAAGAGGTTTCTTTCATGTTATTTTTGAGGGGAACCAGGAGCAATTAACACAGTGCTTGTCTTCTCTCTGCTATCTTGGCTGGAAGTCCAGAATACTATTATTCTGTAAGAAACCATAAATGGTCAGACTCTAGAGAATATGTATCACTTATCTAAAGTCATTTGAGGAAAACATTTTGTAAACTCTAAAGTTCCATAGGGGAATGAATTATAATGGATGGTATGACCAGAAGAAGCTGATCAACTTGATAAGTTTAAAGGATGAGATCTTTGGGATTCTGATTATGCCTCCTTGATAGGTATTATTTTAACCTTGTGCCAGGAAAAAATCTGAACAATAAGATGTCATTATGAGTCTAGAATTTTATATCAGCCACTAGAGGAAAGGGGAATGAACTGAAGTGTTTCTTCTCTCTTCTTCATACCATCTTGATTGATTATAGAATCTTGAGATTCTGTAATTTTTTTTTAATTTTTAATCTTTATGTGAAAAGAAATAAAGATCCAGGACATGGATAGCTATATAGCTAGATAGACATATAACCAGACAATAAATAAATATTTATTAAGTATCTATTTTATGCTAAGTACTAGAGATTTAAAAAGAGGCACAAGAAAGTGTTAACTTCAAAAATCATGCCATATAATGATTTGGACAGTATGTAAATAAATATGTACAAAGTAAAGTATATACCAGAAAAATATGAAAAGTAATTAGCAGAGGGAAGGTACTAGAACTGACAGGAAAAAGAAGATTGTAAGAATGCCCATCAACTGAGGAATAACTAAACAAATTATGGTATATGATTGTGATAAAATATTATTTTGCTATAAGAAATGATGAGCTCAATGACTTTAGAAAAACATTATTTCATGCATTAATGAAATAATGAAAAGCAAAATAAGCAGAACCAAGAGAAACTATATACAATAAGAAAAATACAATTTTAAGAATGATTTCAAATGAATGTTATTTTATCCACTAAAAATGCTGAAATAAAGGACATATGAAAAAGATGCTCTCTTAATCTAGAGAAAGAACTGGTAAATAGAATTATGTATAGAATGATATTACATATATATATATATATATATAAATATTTGCATCTAATGATAGCTATCTCTAGGGCAGGGGGAGGGGAGATTAAAAAAAGAAATTTACATAATACTTTTGTTGTACATTTCAAAGGATTGGCTAGTTGTGCAATTATCTTTTTTTATTTTTTTTTTATTTTTTAGGTTTTTTTCAAGGCAAATGAGGTTAAGTGGCTTGCCCAAGGCCACACAGCTAGGTAATTATTAAGTGTCTGAGACCAGATTTGAACCCAGGTACTCCTGACTCCAGGGCTGGTGCTTTATCCACTACACCACCTAGCTGCCCCCATCCTTTTTTGTACTATGTTTTGTAAATTCTTGTTTTATTTCATAAATTAAAAGTTAATTTTAAAAAATAAACTTACTGAAAAGAAAAGGGGGAGAGATTTACAGTAAAAATGGAATTTAAATTTGGATTTAAAAAAAAAGCCAGGAAAGCCAATAGACAGAATTGAGAATGGAAAGTGTTCTAAGATACAGACAAAGAAAATTCGGGGCACAGAAAAGAAAATGCCTAGACCCAAGAGATAGAAAATCTTTTTCATGGAACAAGAAGGACACCAAAATCACTATATCTCAAGAATACTTGATAAGAATGGAAAGCTAGGAGAGAGAGTTAATTAATTGAAGGGTTTTGAATGCCAAATAGAGGATTTCATATTTGATCCTAGGGACAACAAAGAGCCACTGGTGTTCACTGAGTAGGTAGGTAACAGGGTGGCATGATCAAACTTGCACTTAAATAAAATCAATTTAATTACTGAAAGGACAATGAATCAGAGTGGAGAAAGACTTCAGGCAATCAGAACCTACCAGCAGTCTATTACTCAATAGTCCTCCTGATATGATGAAGACTTGCCCCCAAATGATTGGAATGTCAGTGGAGAGAAGATAAATAGATAGACATATAGATAAGTAGACAAAAATATGACCAGACAGTTGTTAGCCAGGTAGGTAACCGATAGAAAATTAGATGAGAGAGAGAGAGAGAGACAGAGAGAGAGAGAGAAAGAAAGAAATATTAGCTTAAGTGCTTCTATAGTAACTTTGAATCTGTTACTCATGTCTAGAGACAGTGATGAAGCCAAAGTGTGATTTATGAAAATTTCCAAGATTGAACTCAGTCCATGCCAGCCCAGAACTTAGAATTCTAGACTATAAGTTAACAATTATTATAAAGTAATGAAGTTTCTGAAAAGACAAGGAAATTGCCACCTACTTAAGTTCATTTAACAGATTTCATAAGAAGCACTATGAAGAAAAACAATATTTTGTTTTAAGGGTTTTGAATAAAAATGTTGTTGTTTTTACATTACTAAAATTCAGTTTAGAGATAACTTAAAAAAAAGAGCATGGTCAGAGTGTTTCATGCCATTCCAACTCCCTCCCCCCATTTTTTAAAAGGGGAGGAGATGAATGGAGCCTATACATACTCTCTTAAATAGCAAAAAGTATCCAAAATGAATTTCTGACAGCCCTGAATTAATGTCATCAAAGTCACTCTTGCTTTCTTTTTCTACTTGAGAATGTTGATTATAAAAATGGATTGTTTGCAGAAGCTATGACCTATTCAGCAGTTAATTTCCTAACCCTTAGAGCAATCTGTCATTTAAGGTAAGTTGAAAGCTGCAACCTTTGCCGATGTGACAAATAACTGCTTTTTTATCCCTTCTATGGCATTTTCCAGATAAAAGGCATCTCATTGAGAAGTACCTGAAATTTTGCCGTTTATTCTATTGGTAGTAATTTACTGATAATTAAGTCATCAAGAAAGATGTTATGTGTCCCCCCAGTCATTGAGAAAAATGTTATGTGTCCCCCCAGGCTCTGTAATAATACAACCAGGGTCCTTTTTCCAAACTGATTCATTTGCATTCATCCATGAGAAATAAAATGTAACATTTATAGTAGGCAAAGTATTTAATAATTCCTTTTGTGCATTATTGCATAGCCTTTAAGAAAATCATTGATACTTTACTGGTATCTTTGAGAATCTAAAATTAGAAATGTTTGAAATAATTATATTTTCCCCATACATAATATGACTTGGATTAATTATTAGAGACCAGAATAAAAGTCTCCATATCTATATAATGTTATAATTAAAATATTTATATCATGTAATCATAACAAATCACATAATATCCGAGTCTGAAGATGCTTTGGAAACTACCATGGCCATGTTATTCCAACTAGGAATTCTTTCAAAAGAACCTCCTTAAAAAATATATCCAATATTAATAGGAAAATAAAATGATTTTTTTCCTCCTACTATCACTCTTTCTACTTTTGGAAAGTTCAAAGTTATTAGAAAGCTTAACTATTTCTATTACTTATCTTGAAATATAGAGCGCTGGACCCAGAAACAGGAATCCCTGAGTTCAAGTCCAACCTCATATACTTACTTACTATATAGGTGACCCTTAGTAAATCCCTTAATCACTGTTTGCCTTAATGTGCTGAAGAAGGAAATGGACAAACCTTTCTTACTTCATGAACAGCATGGTCCATAGGGCAGCTAGGTGATACAATGAATAAAATCTGGAATGAGGAAAACTCATCTTCATGAGTTCAAAACTGACTTCAGACATTTGTCTCAATCCTTATCTATAAAATGATCTAGAGAAGAAAATGGTGAATCACTCCTGTATCTCCATCAAGAAAACCCCAAGTGAAGTTACAGAATACTGGGCATGACTGAAAATGCCTGAATCTTTCAAATTCACACAAGCAGGTTTTTAAAATAACCTAAAAATCTCAACACGAATTAAATGCTTTTTTCCTCTGTTCTATATAGTTGGACATGTTAATATTCAATACAACATTTAATTATTCACTAGCTTGCTTTTCACATACATAGATTATATCTTTATACATTGTCTCACTTAGATGGTCAGTTCCTTTAGGGCAAGGACCATACCATATATCTGTTTTAAATGTTAAACAATATGTTTATTAGCTGTCATTATTTGTTAGATGTCATTAGTAGTTTAGAAAAGTCCTAGTGACTATTTCTTAAGATGAATTGGTCAGTATGTTGCCTGTTTATAGGTATAATCTTCTGTCTGCTTTGTCCAACTTATGTTACACACTTAAAATCTTGATAGCTTTGATTTAGTTGATAATTTTATTGTCAGTTATTCAACAGTAGATAAGTACTTACTCGATATAGACAACCATATTTCTTTCCAAGCCTATAATTTTATTGGAATTGGAAGGGACTCCTGAAGAAGTAACTCTCTTTTATAAATAAAAATGAGAACCTGTTTTACAACTTACACTCATAGAAAGTCACCACTTTCACTTAGAAATGAAGTAACTTTTCTAGCATTACACAGCCAGAGCATGGTAGAGGACAGATTTGAAGCCAGGCTTCTGATTCGGAGTTCAGTCCATTATACACTATATCATTTTCTCAGCATGTAAAGCTATTGCAATATATTGGGAGGGAGGCAGAGTGTTACCTGTGAAATGAATTCTAGCACATCAAATTCCATGTTCTTTTTTTTATATTTTGATATCAGAAATACATTCCCATGGACACCAGGAGCATTAGTGGAAAGATGATTGAAATTAGCACCAAAAAGTCTGGGTTCAAGAAGTACTTCTAATTACATGCTAAGAAAGTCAATTCTCCTTCCTGAGTCTCAGTCTCCTTTCTTTAAAAATAAAATAAAAGCCCCAAATTAAATTATATTAGTCTGTTCTAGTTATAATTTTTACTAATCGAAAACTTTTGACAAGAAATTTGTTATGACTGCCTTACTCATGGGTATGGTAAATCAACATGATTGTAACTTCTAAGCTACAAAGGCCCTTTTTAGAATTTCATGGTCATTATTTTACATATTTGCCTGACTTTGACATGAGTTTTTCAATTACAAGATATCTTTGTTGTGCCATCTTTCTGCCTTCTCACTCCTTATATTTGTCCTTGGAGATAAATTGACTCAATATACACTTATTCAGTATGCAAAATTGAATCTCCATACAAATTTGCTTAACAAATAACGAATTTAATCAGAAACAAAGATTTTAATGTCAGCATATCAGGCACCAAAACTTATTATATAGATTCTTTAAGGCTTTTTATCCAATACCACTGAAGGTGAAACATTTAGAATTACTTTATAAAACACAGACTCAGGTACAAAGGAAAGGAAAGATAACCAATTATGATGGTTGGTTAATGAAACCCTTCAGTTATAATTATTAGGAGTTTTGATATAATTGGGTGAGTGATTTGGTACATTGGACAATTTTCAAATGAATCTTTGCTTGTTTAGTTGACTAAAACTTAAACTACATCAATTTAAGAGGGAGAGGGGCTAAAGAGCAAGGTCACCCTTCAAAATATTGCTGATTTGATGCCTCATTGTGTTAATTAGTGTTAATGGTCATTATATTCATCATTGTTCTTAATGCTTCCAAAGTTGTTCATTTACACAAGGTTGGCATTAAATTATAAACTGTTCTCCATACTCAGATCATTTCATTATGAACCATTTTCTGATACTTAACTCCAAACAGAAAGGAAACTAACTAAATATGGAGAATGAGACACATTTTGAGACATGACTAATATGAAAATTTCTTTTGACTATGTTTGTTTGGTACAAGATCTTTGATTTGTTTTTGCTTTTTTCAGTGAGGAAGCATACAAGTGGGAGAAGATAAAATACTTTTTAATTAAAGAAAAACAATTTTTAAATTATTTTTATTCAAGGCTTTAGGGTTAGGTGATAAGGTCACATAGTTAAATTGTTATTGTGTCTCAGGGCAGAATTTGAACTCAGGTCCTCCTGACTCCACCACTCTGCCACCTAGCTGCCTCTAATTAAAGACAATTAAAGAACTTTAAAAATTCATTGATACTGGATGGAAAGAGTCACCTTCATTTTAGTATTCTAATCTTAAACAAGACCAGAATACACAGGAATTACAATGAATTGACAGGTTGGCTCACATCATTGTTCTAATTAGAAATAAAGTCCATGACTCACAAGTGACAATATGAATCATCAAAATAGTTTAATTTCATCAATAGTTATTAGCCAAAGCAAGATGTATCAATTATCTCACAGAAAAAAAGAAGTATGTATGGTACTATTAGATACTAGTATTATATTAGAATAAGAGCTATTTTAATTGATAATTATAATACACAAAATTATCTTGGGGTCCAAAATGATACTGGGTTCCTAACTAGTTAACCACTATCTTTAGGGGCAGTTTATTATATTCCAGAGGAGGGAACAGGTACTTTTTAATTTTCTTTCTTAAATATGTTACTAAGAAAATGTTTTATATGATTTCAAATGTATAATTGATATCATATTGCTTGCCTTCTTAGTGGGTAGAAGAAGAGTGAGAGGGAGGAAAAGAATTTGGTATTATAAAAAGAATAAAAAATTAATAATTTTTGAAAAGGAAAAAAAAGAATGCCAGCTCTGGACCTAGAAGACAGGTTTTAATAATGGACCTGCCTTCTATCTGTATGATGTTGGTCAAAACAAAATGTTCTGAACCTTTTATTTACTTGAAATGAGAATGGACAAAATGACCACTTATATTCCTTCTTACATGTATCCTAAAATCTGTGATTCTATGCTATAAAATATCATTTGAATTTAAAAGAAAAATTGAGGGGGCAAAAGTTTTCAGAAGCTTCACATTAATACTATATTATATGATTACTGCCACAAAGAAAATATTTGGTAGGCAATGTATATGAGCAACATTAAGTATCAATAAAAAATTAATTTGTCTATAATTCAATAGATAGCAAACTTAGTAGTTGTGGTAGTCATTTCACGGTAGTCTATGCAGTCAGATCGTTTGGTTTGTGTAGATAACACTAAATGTTAAATTAGAAAAAAATGTAAAGATGAGAAGGCAACTGACATTGCATCATTATGTGTCTTCAATCTGACCTGTTAAAAGAAGTTGTTTGATTAAAAAAAAATTAAAGATGCTGATTCAGTCTGGCAACATATGATAGAGAAATATAATCATTGTCATAAGGAATCTGAAAAAGCCTGTAAATTGCCACTGTCTTCCAATTATTTAATCTCCTTGAAGAAGTAGGGCCGTCTATGGCAACACATTTAAAGTATGAACTTATTTGGAAGCCAAAACATGGTATTCCCTATTGTAAAGAATAAGACTTGTGGTGAAATAAGCACTATTTTAAACCATTCAGAGATTGATTTTGTAGATATTTCAAAGAAAGAAGACAAAATAAAAGATCACAAATAGTGCTTTGATAATAACAGAAAAGAGAAAGACAGAGAGACAGAGGGCACTGGCAATTAAAATCAATACACAAATGATCTGTGTACATGTCAAGGAATATACTTGAAGATATCATTCAAGAATAGATAGCTTTTCCACATAGAGTATTCAACAACATACCATATCTTTAAAGACACATAGCTTACTGAGAGGATTCACAACTATTAATGGAACAGTGAATCAGCAAACATCTTTTTTGCACTTACTATGAGCTACACATGCTGCTAAATGCTAAGAATTCATAAAGAGGAAAGAGGCAGCCTCTTTCCTCTAAAGGAGATTATAGTCTATTAAGAGAGACTAAGGGGTGGCTAGGTGGCACAATGGATAGAACACTGGCCGTGGAGTCAGGAGTACCTGAGTTCAAATCAGGCTTTAGACATTTAATAATTACCTAGCTGTGTGGCCTTGGGCAAGCCACTTAACTCCATTGCCTTGGGAGAGAGAGAGAGAGAGAGAGAGAGAGAGAGAGAGAGAGAGAGAGAGAGAGAGAGAGAGAGAGAGAGATTGACATAATTGCATTTGTGTTTTAGGTAAATCATTTTAGTGACCGAAGAGAAAATGTGTTAAAGTGAGGAAATTTGAAGCAGGCAGACCCAGCATCAAACTATTGTAATAAAGTAATGAAGTAACAAGGCTCTAAACTAGAGTGGAGGCATTTTCAAAGATATGAAGGTGTATTTTTTTAAATGTTGCAAAGGTGAAATCAGACTTTGACAAAAATGTGTATATATGGGTGAGAGACTCAGCTGTGTTGTGAGTCTGAGGTCCTAGGAGGATAGTGTTGCCATCTACCATAAGAGAGAAGGTAGGAAACAGAGTGAGTTTGAGAGAAAGATAATGCATCCTATTTTAGTCATATTGAATTTAAATTGTTTATTGAATATTCATTTTATGTTATCTGAAAGTAAGCTGGAGATGAAAGATTGGAGGTGAGCAGAGAGATTAGGGCAGGAAAAATAGAATTGAGAAGCATCATCATAAAGATGATAATTTGTGAAATTTGATGAAATCACCAAATAAAGTGGTTTAGAAGGAAAACAGAAAATGGTTTAGGACACAACCCCTAAGGGATACTACAAATGGAGAGTGTGATCTGGAAAAGGATAATGGCAAAGAAAATGAAGAAGCAGTTGGAGAAGAGGAGAATCTGGAGATTGTGATGTCCTGAAAATTAGAGAGAAAAGAATATCAAGGAAGAGAGAATGATCAGTAGTATTGAAGCTTAAAAATAGCTTAAGAGGATTGAGAAAAATATCCCTGGATTTGTTAAGTAAAAGATAATTAATCATTTTGAAGAGGGTAGTTTCATTGTCAGGGGCCACTAGATGGCACAGCAGATAGAGCACCAGCCCTGCAGTCAGGAGTACCTGAGTTCAAAACCAGTCTCAGACACTTAATAATTACCTAGCTGTGTGCCCTTGGGCAAGCCACTTAACCTAATTTGCCTTGCAAAAACTTTAAAAAAAATAAAGAAATGATAATGTCAGATGATACATTGTAAGGACTTAAGAGAGTAAAAGGAGAGAAGAAACAGAAGTGTGAAGAAAATAATATACCACCATGTCTTTTGTTTAGTGATTTTGAAAAGAAAACAAAAATATTTGACTCAGGATTTTAAAATGCATACTCAAAGGTCTCCTCAAACAAGATATCACATATCTTGCCATGTCTCCTTTTTTCTCTAAGAGGACTAATAACATCATTATGTTAAGGTCAGGGTACACTGTGTTTGACTGTGGCTGATCAGTCTAATTTGAATTTGGCAGGTTCTACCATAGGTTGAGCACAAATAGTCCATTAGAATATTGGAAATTTGTGCAGCTCAGATTTCCTTTGTGTATCTAAGATGCAGCAACTTCTTTGATGTGAACATATCATGCTGGGCAGTCCTCTGCCAGCATCTCCCATGTCTCACAAAGTTATTCAGAAAAACCTTAAGAGTGTCCTTTGTACCTTTTCTTCCAACCTCTGTCTGAGGACTTGCATTGCACAAGTTCTCCATAACATAATCATACAGAAAAAAAGAGTCTTTGATATTCAGGCTACATGGCCAGTCCATTGGAGTTCAAATCTACCCTTACACACTTAAAAAGTAAGTCATTAAAATATATAGCACGTGTGTATATGTACCTATCTACATACATATGTGTATATATATATATATATATATATATATTATATGTGTGTGTGTGTCTGTGTGTGTGTGTGTGTGTGTGTATAATTGACAGATAAAACAATGGGGATAACTTGTGCAAACTTCTGAGTACTGTCATTCAGATACTGAAATGTCCTCTACTCAGATATTTTATCAACACTTTACCAGAAGTCCTGCACAGAGTACCAAAAAATGGTTTTTCTAAGATTTTGTTGTTGTAGATGAAAACACTGCAGATGACACTAATTGTACTGATTTTTTATTTATTTTTTATTTGAACAAAAGAAATAAAACAAGTATTTCCATAACAGAATGGAGTAGGAAAAAAAGATAATTGCACATGAAACTGCAAATTTATTATGTGCAACTTGCTATTCCTTTTAAATATATAATAAAGTTATTGTGCAACTTTCTTCCTCCCCTCCACACTGCAGATGCATCAAGCCCCAGAAATATAAAACTCTCTCAGTAAAACCCACAAAAAACTGACCTATCAACACTTGAAAATTAAAGTGAATGATATGTTTCCCAGACTCTGAATATGTACCCAGATGCTCAGCTACTTAAGTTAGTTCTCATACATTGGAAGGTACTCCAGATAGACAAAGAACAGAGGCCAGAATTGAGTCATGACAAGGACTCATGTTGGATTGAATTTAGGAATTTTTAAAGGGTTTCAATAACTTTGAACTAACTAAAATTTATTTTTTTACAACAGTCTTGACCAAGCAGTGCTATATACCAGCAATTCAAGGAAATTATGATCTAACGAGAATTAAAATTATAAATAACCCAAAATACAGTGAAGAAAGTATAAGAGATCTAAGTAAGCATTTGATCAACAGCAACATGCATATGACAAATGACGTAAAAAGATCACTACGATTCTTACAGGATCTGTATGATTAGAAAATGAGATGTTTATCTTCTAGTCAAACTAAAAAGAAAAAACAGAAGTATTCCTAATGATAAATTGGTGCCACCAAAATAGCCATATACATAACAAAAAATGTCATAGAAAAGAAACACTCTACTATCTTGGATAGTTTTTCTTGGATAGATTTTCCAGGGACAATTTATTGAAATGACTGGACAAGAATCATATAGCAGGAAAACAACCAAATTTATAATCAAAATAGCAATACCTGCATAGTGCTTTAAGGTTTATTGAATATTTTACATCTATTTTTCAATTGACTCAGAAACTTTATATGGCAGATATTTTATTAATTTTATTTTACAGATGAGGGAACTAAGACTTAAGGATGTTAATTAACGTATCTACTTTCACACCGCTAATTAGTATACAAGGTAGTATTTGAACTAATCTTCTCAATTCCAGGCTGAGTATTCTATACAACTTAACATCTAGCCAACACTGAGGTGACAAGGACACATTGTAATCAATATTGGAAGAAAGAACATGTACTCTAATGTAATCACAAATCCTTCAGAGTATGAGATTGTCAAGCAAATTCAAAATTCACTAAACATTAAACTGCTTTATTTTTTTGTGAAGAAAGTTTTTTGTAAACTTTAAAAACATCACATAATGAGTTGCTATTTTTATTCACAGTATCTCTGTGCTTCAGCATAGTACAGAGGTGAATATCAACTCCAGACTCTGTCAGTTAAATCCAAGCTATGAAGTTTTTATGCACTAACCATTTGACATATGGATGTTATCCAATGACCAGATAAAAATGATCAGCTTGACACAAAGTGCTTAGTTAATATTTCAATAACAAACTCTCTGACATCTATTAAGTCAGTTGGTCAACAAAAATATTGTTTTCTATTCATTGAGATAAGTGCTTGGAATACTAAAAAACAAAATACCTCAATCCCCTACTTCAGTGTTTATGTGCATGAGTGTGTGTGTGTGTGTATTTGTGTGTGCATGTGTCTTGCATGCATGTGTAAGTATACTATGTGTTGCCTAATAATAGCATTGAACAGTTAATGAAATAAGCCAGGGCGTAGTCCTGAATCTGCTATCAATGCCCCAGTTGATTTTGGAAAAATTACTAGCCATCTGTGAGCCTGAGTGGATATGTTTTAAAATGAGGGGTTTGAATCACATCATTCTCTTCTTTTTTGATCTCTCCCTCCAACTGTCACCTGTGACCTCATTGGAGAAGGAAATTTCTTCTGCCCAGTTTTTACTACCTTTTCCAGGTCTTAGAGATCTTATAATAAAACCAAGCTCTATAGAGGGCAGCTAGGTGGTATAGTGGATACTGGATTCAGAAATATCTGAGTTCAAATCTAGCCTCAGACATTTACTGGCTGTGTGACCCTGGGAAAGTCACTTAACCATGTTTGCTTCTGTTTGTCATCTGCAAAATAAGCTGAAAAAAGACATGGAAAACCACTCCAGTATCTTTGTCAAGAAAATCCCCAATGGGGTCACAAAGAGTCAGACTTGGCTTAATTGACTAAACACAAATCAAAAAGCATTTATAGGTCACTTTGAGGTTTGTAAGCACTTAATACATATAATTTAAAGATGAGGGAACTGGGACACTGTGAGGTTAAGAGACTTGTCCAGGATCCCAGGAACAAATAACTAGTTAGTGACTGTGGCAGAATTTAGACTCAGGTCTTCCTGACTCCAGGTCCAGCACTTTGAACCCCTTAGGTACGTTAGATTTAGCAATTTACACTCATACAGTGATTTTAAGGTTTATATAAACAATTCTAGAATATGTCATTGGTCAAATCACAAGGTGAATGCGTGTATTGTGAGAATGTGTGAGTGTTGTGTGTGTGTGTGTGTGTGTGTGTGTGTGACAGAGAGACAGACAGACAGAGACAGAGAGACAAGAGAGACAGAGAGGCAGAGAAACCGAGACAGAGAAAGAGAAAGAGAAAGACAGAGAGACAGAGAGAAAAGTTGACAACCAGAAATACAGAAGACAGCAGTTCACAAGATCTTAGGGCAGCTAGGTGGCATGGTGGATAGAGCACTGGTCTTGGAGTCAAGAGGACAGGAGTTCAAAATCAACCCCAGACACTTGACATTTACTAGCTAGGTGACCTTGGGCAAGTCTCAACCCTGATTGCCTCACATTCAGGGCCATCTCTAGTGGTCCTGATTCATGTCTGGCCACTGGATCCAGATGGTTCTGAAGGAGAAAGTGAGGCTGATAACTTAGTACAAAACTCCATCACTCAAATCCAATGCATGTGTGTGTTTGTTATGGCAATACCTCCCTCATGTCATAGTCTTCTTTGAGAATAAAGGACAAACATCAACTTCATCAGAAGTCCTGAAATCAAAGGTTTTCATGTAGTGTCTAAAGTGAACAATTTGGGACCTGAGCTACTCTATGTAAAGCTTCCTAGGAACCAGAGATTATATACAAGTAGTAAAGATACTTCCATTGCTACATAGGAGGTCTATATCTATTATTTTGCTTAATTTTCACTGATCACTCTTGCCTGACTAAAGGTCACTCCAGAACTGCTGTCTTCTGTATTTTTGTTTGTCAACTTTTCTGTCTTTCTCTTTCTCTTTCTCTGTCTCTATGTCTCTGTTTATGTTTCTCTGCCTCTCTGTCTCTCTGTCTGTCTCTCTCTCTCTGTTTCTCTTGTCTCTGTCTCTGTCTCTCTCTGACACACACACACACACACACACACACACACACACTCACACATTCTCACACATACACGCATTCACCTTGTGGTTTGACCAAAGACATATCCTGGAATCACTTTTTCCAATTTTCTAAACATTTCTAAACATTTATATTTTAAGTTTTGAGTTCCAAATTCTATCCCTCCATCCTTCCCTTTATTCCTCTCCCCCTGAGATGCTAAGCAACCAGATTTAGGTTATATAGGTGCAATTATGGAAAATTTTCCACATTAGTCATTTTATACAAGAAGATTGGAATAAAAGAAAAAAATGAAAGAGTGATAAATGATAGACTTCAGTCTATTCAATCAATTCTCTAGGGGTGGATAATATATTTTACCATTAGTCCTTTTGGATTATCTTGGATCATCATATTGCTGACAACAGCTAAGTCATTCACATTTCTTCATCAAACAATGAAGCTGTTACTATATACAGCATTCTGCTGGTTCTGTTCCCTCCACTATGCATCAGATCATGTAAATCTTCCCAGGTTTTTTTAAATCATCCTGATCGTCATTTCTTATAGAATAATAATAATCTATCACAGTCATATCCCAAAACTTGTTTCTGTTCAAATAAGTTCTTTTCCCTTAATTAGTCTCCAGAATGGTTGAATTAGTTCACAATTCCACCTGTAGAGCTTTGGTGTTCCAGGTTTCTGACATCCTCTCCAACATCCAATATTTTCCTTTTTTTGTCATATTAGTCTCTCTAAAATGTGAGGTAATATCTCTCAGTTGTTTTAATTTGCAATAGAGCATTTTTTCATATGATTATGGATAGCTTTAATTTCACCATTTCCTGTCATCATTTTTAAATATCTCCAGGGGTGAGATAAATAAAATATTCATTCACTTCTTTTCTCTTCTACTGTCTATGATCCCATCTCCCAAAGTACCCTGAGATTAGAATTTTACAAGCACTTCCCCCAGTTTGAGGTTGCACATAGTTGGTAGCAGAGAGCTTTTACTCTGTGATTCAAAGAACTCAATCATATAATCCAAATTTCTCCTCCCCACTATATTCCAAGAAATTATGAATTGGCAGCAGCTACTCCTTGATAATGCTCTTAATGTGCCACTTAGAATTCAAATAAAATGCCATTCATTCATTAATTTATACATTTGATGTCTAAGTGGACTCATAGACAGTAATATTGTGGTATCTTGTTTTCCTTTCTTCCATTCAGTGTATCTCTCTGCCTTTGGGTTGCAATTTAACACCAAGGAGGTGCGTACTAATCACAAAAGCTTATGACAATAAATTTACTGAAACATTGTGGCAATTATTTCAAATTACAAAGCAAGCAGAAAAGTAAAGGAAGAATAAAGCAAATATTTTTGCCTGTGAAGGCAATAATAGTGCCTTAGCTTAGAGGCCAAACCTGGATTATAAATTTGGGTCTCCTGGTAATAGTGATTTAATATTATTGTAGAACTATAAGCACAGAACTTCTGCTATCAGGAGCAAGGGATTATTTATTATTTATATTACACTTTATTATTGGTTCTTTTCTTCCCCCAAACTTAAAATGCTCTTTCAATGTCCTCTTGGCAACACTTAGGATGCTTTTGTTTGTCCTGTTGGTGGTAAGAATAATTCCTTTAGATGAGAGAATCTGAATTAAAAGTGTTGCCATTTGCCAGAAGTCACAAGTCTCTGATTTTCAATAAATACTTAATGATGCTAAAGCCAAGTCTTATATTCCATTATCGCAACTCCATTGCTCTTAAAAGTAAAACAGGCCTACCTCAGCAATGTTGCTGTGGAATTGATAGGACTCATAGAAAAGAATAATAATGTTTTGATTTTGGAAGGTTCTGCTTGTATTAATGTCAATCTTGCTTTCATCAATGTTGATCATAATAATCATCATCATAATTATAGCATTCTAAGATTTTCAAGCTGCTTTACATATATTATCTCATTCTTTCCATACAACAGTCTTATAGGGAAAATACTGTTATGATGCCTGTTCTTTCAGATGGAAAAACTGAAATCAAGAGAGATTGTATGATTTAGTCAGGGTCATTTGGTTAATAAGAAAAAGTAGTAAAAAAACAAACATCTACACCAATGAAAGCAAATAGTGACTGTAGACAGTCTAGCACTCTACTAAACATTTTTTCCTATTAATTACTGCACCAATAAAATGATAATGATAATAAAGTTGTCATCTGACACATAGTCAACTATTGGGCTTTCTATACTTAACTAATTCAATAGCTTCTTAGTAGTATATGAACTAGAAGCACCAATAATTCTACACTTTTAAAGGGGACTATTTTCCCCTGTTTGTTGTACCTTATTTTTATTTATTTATTTGGTTTTGGAATGGAATATTTTTTCCTAATTACATGAAAAGATCATTTTCAACATTCATTTTTTATGATTTGGAATTTCTAATTTTCCCTCCCTCCCTTCCATGCTCCCTCCCCAAGACAGTAAACAG
Organism: Macrotis lagotis; assembly: GCF_037893015.1. Classification (NCBI taxonomy): domain Eukaryota; kingdom Metazoa; phylum Chordata; class Mammalia; order Peramelemorphia; family Peramelidae; genus Macrotis; species Macrotis lagotis. The sequence goes on along the minus strand of NC_133662.1, from coordinate 47,551,032 downwards.
TCTAATAGAGGTAATTCATGTGTAAAAATAGAAACATTTTCATAATTATCATGTAAAAGAAAAAAATAAAGGGGAAAGTTCCAAAAAAAAAAAAAAAGAGAAAATAGTATACTTTAATCTGGATTCAGACATCCATAGGTCTTGCTTAATATGTTAAAGCTTTTTCCACCATGAATCTTTTGGAATCGTCTTAGATCATGATATTTCTGAGAAAAGCTAAGTCAACCAAAGTTGGTCATTGCACAATGTTGCTGCCACTGTGTAAATGTTCTCCTGGTTCAGCTCATTTTTTTTTCAAGATTTTTCTGAAATTTACCTTTTTATCATTTCTTATAGAACAATAGTATTCCATCACATTCATATAGTACAACTTGTTCAGTCATTCCACAATCTAAAGGCATTCCCTCAAATTTCCAATTCTTTGTCACCATAAATAAGTATATTTGTACAAGGGAATCTTTATCCCTTTTTTTATGATCTCTTTGGAATACAGACCCAACCTAATTGTTGGGTTAATGGGTGTGCACAAGTTGATTGATCTTTGAGCATAGATTCAAATTGCTTTCCAGAATAATTGGATCAGTTCAGAACTCCATCAACAATGCATTAATGTGCAAGTTTTCCCACATTTACATTAATTATCATTCTGCTTTTTTATCATATTATTCAGTCTAACACAATATGAGGTGTTAACTCAGAATTGTTTTAATTTGCATTTCTATGATCAATAGTCATATGACCATAGATGTCTTTGATTTCTTTATCTGAAAATTGTCTGTTCATATCCTTTGACCATTTATCAATTGGTGAATGACTTGTATTCTTATAAATTTGACTCACTTCTCTATATATTTGAAAAATGAGGCCTTTATCAGAAACACACTGCAAAAATAGTTTCCCAGCTTTCTGCTTCCCTGCTAATCTTGGTAGCATTGGTTTTGTTTGTGCAAAAAAGTTTTAAATTTATGTATTTAAAATTATTCATTTTGCACCACCTCTATCAATCTGTCTTCCCTTTTACAACCCTCCTCCTTTTCTTTCTCCCTTCCTTTTCTATCTCCCTATAGATTAAAACAGATTTCTCTGCCCAATTGAGTGTGCCCTCCTAGAGTCAAATCCAGAAAGAGTAAGGCTGATTCAATACTCAGCTTCTCCTTTCTTTCCCTCTACTATAATAGGTTTTTTGAAAGAATTATTTTCTTCCCTTGGGGTTTCCATTTGGCCAATTCTACTTTTAAAATACTTTTTTCTTCAGTGACTTTTTTTTTCCCATTTGGCCAATTCTATTTTGTAAGGAGTTGTTTTATAAAGACAATTTTTGTACTTCCTTTTACAAGTTGACTCTCTTTTTCATAATTCTTTTGTATAACTCTCATTTGTTTTTCAAATTTTTCATATATCTCTTACCTCATTTTTAATATCCTGTCGAGTCTTCCAAGAGGACTTTTTGAGTTCCAGACCAGTTCATATTCTCCTTTGAGACTTCCCATGTATGTATTTTGATACTCTTATCCTCTTCTGAGTTTGTTTTTGATCTTCCACATTGCCATAATAACTTTCTATGGTCAGGGCTCTTTTTTTCTTTTTTGTTAATTTTTTAAAGTTGAGCTCTACTCCTGAGGTACAGAGGGCCCTACCACTAGCTTTTTGCACTGAGACCAAAGGACTGGACACTTGCTTTCTGCACTTAGGACCTCTAGTGGTTTGTCTTCCAGTGACCTGGTCTAGTTATACCTGCTGATGGTTTGCATTCTGCTCTGGTACTGGAAGCCTCATAGCTGACCACTGGTCAGCTGAGCCAGAACTGCAGGGTCTGGCTTGCCCAGATACTGTCTGTCATAGTCTATACTCCCATTTTACACAAGTAAGACTTTCCTGAAATCCTTCTAAACTATCTTTAACCAGAAAATAGTTTCCCTCATTTTGTGAATTCTGTCAGCACAAAATTCTTTTAAAGGTTTGATTTAATGACACTTCTGAGGGAAATTGGGAAGCACTGAGACAACTTGCCAACTTATCCCTGCCATCTTGATTCCATCCTACAATAAAAAAATTAAACCAATTTGTAAGAGACTACTTGAAGTTTTTCTAACTTGGAAGAGTCTAACAAAATCAATGTTCCACTAACATAGCCATCAAGGATCCACTGAAATCTGAAATTGATTGATAGAACTAAACATTTGGTCTAGCCTGATTCTAGTTTATTTTTGATTGAATAAATGAATGACAAGATTTGTAGTAGAAGATCTCTGGTGATGATTATGATTATAAAAGTGATAATAGCACTTGTGATAATGACACTAAAGTCTCATATTTGTTCCTATTTTTAATTAAGTTTATACTTTTTTAAAGTATCTACTTTGGGTAGATGTGGTAGATCCTAAAACATCTCAACAAAGGCAAAAATATAAAAGTCCCCACCCTGAAGGAGCTGATTTTCTTTTATTTATTTATTGAACCTAAATTGTCTCATTTGTTCCTCATAGAATCCTATGTAAATTAGGCAGGATCACCCATTTTAGTAATGAAAAAGCAAACATGCAAAGAGATTAACTGACTTATTTTATCAAGTAAAATGAGCTGGCTACATTTGAACTCATCACTATATAATTTAAGCTCATTGATCCTTTTAGTCTGAAATTGTCTTTGTTAAAGAGTTAAAACTAGGGCAAAACAACTACAACTTTGCCCAAAATTTTGTCAGAGAGGTTCAGAGAATGGTTTTAGTCACATTAGTCAGCTTAGAAATGGCTGACTTAAGCAATACAATAACTGCTATAATTAATTTTTTTAATTTTATTTATGTAAGGCAATGGGGTTAACTGACTTGCCCAAAGTCACATAACTAGGTAATTATCAAATGTCTGAGGTCAGATTTGAACTCAAGTTCTCCTGACTCTAGGACTAGTGCTCCATCCACTGCCTAGCTGCCCCTATAATTAATTTTTTAAATGGCAACTTTGCCAGTGAACTCTTCTCTGACTTGTTACTATCTGTTAATTACCCTGACTTGTTCCCCACTTCCATCATTTTGTTTTCCTCACTGAGGCCTTGAAAATATCTTATTTTAGTCATCTCTCCTCATCTAAAAGCATGGATGATGCCACTTTTCCTAGGTTTTATATTGTTCCACTTTTCCTAGATTTTCCATAGATGAACAAATAACAAAATAATCTTGGAATACCTTGCTTGGTGCTTTGCATACATAACTCTTCTGTAAATTATGTCTGATGATGATAAACATAATTTTATGTGGGTGATTATCAGTGCATGCAGTATAGCGAATTAGATTGGACTTTTATATCAAGTGTATGTAATGCATATTTATATCAAAATAATTAATTTAGGGGATTAATGACATTTCAAAGAGAAAGAACCTAGGTTTTCCTGGATTTTAGTGTGATGTAAATGTGATCATGGATCAATGATGGCTATCTTAGTGGAACATAGATTTTGTTAGACTCTTCCAAGTTAGAAAGACTTCAAGTAGTCTCCTCCAAATTGGTTTATTTTTTTTATTGGAGGATGGAGTCAGGATGGCAGAGAGAAGTTGTCTGTGTGTGTGTGTGTGTGTGTATGAATTACAGTCTTAACAATCAGGAGATCCTAATTAGCTTTTCTCTAATGTGTTCTCAGAGTAGAGGTCATTAGTATTTTGCCACTTTTCCCCACTAATGTCATATAGATCCCTACAGGTACAGATTTGTAGCCACTAGGAAAAAATGACAGAGGAGGTAGCCAATTCTATAACAAAAAATACCTTAGAACAAAGACTTACGTTTCATATAGTAGGCATTTGATAAATGTTTGTTGTCTAACTTAAAAGATCTAGAAGGCATAACTGCTGAATTAAAGCCATAGATGAGAAAATAACAAAATAATATTGAAGTACATTGCTTAGTGCTTTGAATATATAGCTCTTCTACAAATTCTGTCTGGTGATGATAAACATAATTTTATGTGGGTGATTATCGGTGCATTCAGTATATGGAATTAGATCGGACTTTTATAACAAGTATATGTCATCCATATTCATATCAAAATAATTAATTTATGGGATTAATGACATTTCAAAGAGAAAGAACCAATTAGGAGGATAATTTAAAATATAATCTCATTAATGTTGATTAGTTTCATAATAGTTTATAGCAACAAGTGTAGAGAATAGGAATTAGAGAAGAAAGATAGGGTTGGTGAAAATAGATTAACTACTATAAAGAAATTCTAAATATAACTTCTGAGATTTGACTCAAAGAAAAAATGTAATCCACTTTTTTGATAATAAATGAAAACAATTATTAGTAATAAAAGATACTAGTGAGAACTCTTAGACCATAACTGTATTGTTGTTCAGTAAAGTCTGACTCCTTGTGACCCTATCTGGGGTTTTCTTGGAAAAGATACCAGAGTAGTTTGTCATTCCTTTCTCCAGTTCATTTTAAAAATAGAAAATTGAGGAAAACAGGGCTAGATGACTTGTCTAGGGTCATATAGCCAGATTGTAACTTGAGTTATCCTGACTCCACACCCCATATTTACTATCCACTGTGCCACCTAGTTGCCTGAGCTACTATAACTAAAAATCACTATAGGCTGAGTAATTCTTAAACTCCCATCAGAAGATAACAATTATAAAGAATGAAAGGTAAAGTTTAATATTTTTAAGTTAAATTAGTAAAATAGAAAATAATCAAATATTAAATTGTAGAATATTGAATATTACAGGAAAACTAACTCCATCATGTTTTGTTTTTTTTAATGGTCTTTCCAAATAAACTGGTACAAAGGGAATATCCTCACTTCCTGGAACCTAGAATATTTCTGTGTTCTGCCCCGAACCTCATCCTTTATGCTTTTTTTTCTATGTAACTTCATTATATGGTTTGTAACAGAGCAGATTTTTAAGATAATTAGAACAAATTGTTGCATCAAGTAAAAATGATTTTTTTTTTTTTGCAGAACTCAAAGATGTTGTTTGCCACATTCATTTAGGGCAAATGTTGATGTCAAATTCATGAAATAAATGCCAGCAATCTGCTGACTTCATCTCCTTCCCATCCTAAGAATCACTCTTCAGGCTTCAATATATGCTCCAGTGTGCTCCCTCCTATCCTAAATTGTTGCACAGAATTGCTGTTCTGTTCTCTAGAATGGCTGTCATTTTTCAGACTGTGAAAAGCTTTTCTGTTGTAAGTTAAATGATTCCTTTACCAATGTAATTTAGAAAATATACTTTTAGATGACTGGGTTGAAAAATACTTGATAAAAATACTTAATGATGATAAATGCCTTTATAAGCTATATATTGAAATACAGTTTCAAAATTGAAAAAAAAAGAAACAATTTTATAGACACTAGATAAAAAACCTCGTCCTAGACTCAGCAGGGAACAACAATTCAGGTCAGGGCTACAACAACCAAAACAGTCATTCTGAGCAAAATTTCTAATGTTTTCTATATCCTACAGGGTATATACCTCTGTTTTGTTCTTTACTTTTTTTCCCTTGCACTCTGATTAGGTAAGAGAGAAAGAAGGTTCAAGGACAATGGAAATTGGAAACTTGAGAATTTGGAGAAATGAACTCATATATATTTCCTCCTTTCCTAGAACCTAACTGATCTCTCACCTTTGCCACTTCCTTATAGACACTTTACATTTATTTCAAGTCCTAACAAGATGACCTCACTGAGAAAAGTTGGATAGCATGCGAAATTGTGGTTTATATAGAGGATTAATAAATTAGCAAATCAAAGCTTAGGATAATGGAGCTAGAAAATGTTTGAAGAAAACGAAGATGTCTGATGAGGAGAAGTAAGAGCATTATTAATAATAATAACCTTGGCATTCTAGATATCATACTAGGCTCAGAGTAGAGACAACAGTTCAAATCCTGCTTTAATACTCACTTGTATAACCCTAGGCAAATAACTTAATCTCTATGTATTACAGATAATTCTATCGAACATATCTATTAATTGGCATGCTACTGCCATCACATTTCCACAAGATGATGAAATAATAGATCCTTTATCTATTCTTATAATGATATGAAATTCACATATTGCTTTGAAGTTTGGGAAACATAACTATGTTTGACCCTTGCAATGGCCCTGTGAGGTAAATGATTTGAATGGTAGGTACACTTAGGAAAACTGAATTTAAAATGTTGTCATTTGAAAAAAATAAAATGACAGTCACTGGACAGTTATGATGTCCCCATTTTTATGGATGTTAAAACTAAGTCTTAGTTCAGTTTATGGTTTGGTCAACGTCATACAATGAATCAAAGACTCAAGTCTTAAGTTCTCTAATTCCAAAGCCAATGCACTTTCCTCAGAATCATCTTGCCATTAATTTAGGTAAGCAGAAATGATCTAGGTTCTAGGGCCAGAGTACTAAGGAATCAGAAGTCAAGTCTCAGGGTTTATTGGTCTATGAATTAATTTTAAATTATCCATATTATTAACAAATTATACAGTGTAATAATCAAAAGATGTTATTGTTATTGTTCCTTTTGAAACCTTTGTTAAAGGGAAAGAATAAATATTTATTCATTTAAGTTAGGAACTGTGCTAAGCACTTTACAAATATTTTCTCACTTGTCCCTGACAGCAGCCCTCACATATCGATAGTATTTCCCTCATTTTGTATCTAAGTAAAGTTAGGCACAAAAAGGTTAAGTGACTTGCCCAGGGTCACACAGTAAGTTTCTGATGTTAGATTTGAACTGGGTTCTTTCTGAGTCCAGGACTGATGCCTTCCATTCATTCTATCACCATCTAGCTGATAAGATAAAAAAAGAAAATAAGAAAAAGTTTAATATTAAAGTAATATTTCATAAGAAAATAATTAATTGAACTGACAGTGCTCCTCAATTTTCCATGCCAAGGGAATTATTATTATCAGGTCTGCATTGCCATTTACCAGCATCAACAACCAGATATAAGACCAAGTATCTGACAAGGCCTCAACAAGCTACAATATTAAGTGGAAACTAGCAAGATGGAATTTAATAGAAAGAAATGCAAACTCATATTAAGTTTCAAAAAAATCAATATTTTATAAGTATAAGTATAGCTAGCACTTAATCTTAGAATATCTCAGTTTTTTGGTTTGGAGCATGTGTGTATGTTTGAGTGAGTGCGTGTGTGAACTGTAGAGTCTATAGGAGTCACAGATGTGACTCAGTAATTGACAAAGTTGGCACAATTTTATGCTTTATTAAGGAATCTTTATTAAAAATCATCATTATATGATGGGACACAAATTATAGTTCAACTATAATTTGACTTTATTCTGAATATGATGCTTAATTTTAAGGACCATAATTTTTCAATATTCCAAAATGAAAGTATCCAAAAGAAGGTAAAAAAACTTCAAAGTCATGGCATAACAAGTTGAAAGAATTGGGTATATGGCCTGTGTAAGAGATAATAGCACTTTCTAGATCTAGCAATTTAAAATTTCAAAATGCTCTCTTATTTTCCCCCCTAGAATCGGGTGTTACTATTATGCCCATTTTACAGAACAGGGTATCAAAACAGATAGAAACTTAATGACATACACTTTCTAAGGCAAGATTTGAACATTCCTGACTTTCTGACTCCAGAAACAGCACTCTTTTCTGTTCCATCAACGAACAGAAGGCTGTTGCTAAATCCAGTCCTGTAGTTTCATTCTATCTTGACCTCTCTTTGCAGCTTTTGACACTGCTAACAACACTCTTTTGGATACTCTCCTCCTTGCCTTTTCTTGACAGTGTTCTCTCCTGACAGACTATTCCATCCTTTGCTGGATGACCATTTTTTTAGGCACTGCTTAACTTATTATCACCAGTGTTCATAACTTCTGAGTCATCTTTAACCTCTCCCTCAACCCCCATATCCAAAAATTAATCAATCTTGTCAGTTCTACCTCCACAACAGCTATTCTTCATTTTCATTTCACATACATGTCTACTGCCCTGTGTCAGGACCCCATCCTCTGTTATCTAGTTTGTTTCAACAGCCTTCTAATTCCATTCTCTTCTCTCTTCAATTCATCTTTCCAACAGCTGCCAGAATAATCTTCATACCACACAAGTCCAGTTATTTTATTGTTCAAGAATTTTCAGTCTCTAAGATTAAAAAACAGCTTTCTCAATATCTTAAAGCTCTTCATAAACCAATTTCATAAACCAACTTTCATTCTTAGTATATATTATTCTCCTTCATACATTCTGTATTCCTGTCAAAAATGGACTACTTGCTCTTCTCCAAATTCTCTATTTTATCCTCCACCTTTGTCTTTTCAGAGACTGACCCCCATGACTAGACTATATACTCTGAATCTCTCTTTTAGATTCTTAACTTCTTTCATGGTACAACTCCTATTGGAAAACATTCTGGATTTCCTTTTTTTTTTATACTATAACTCTCCTTCCTTAAAAATCATTAAATTATCCATTGAATACTCCTATTTACTTCCACATGAATGTTCTGCCCCTGGTAGCACGTAAGTCCTTTATAGTGGGCATCATTTTTCAATTTGGCATTATATCCTTAGTTCCTAGTACCTGATGGGTTTATCACATTAGTGGAGGTCTTTAGCCTGATGCTGGATCTCCATTTGTTGAATAAATTATAGAGAGAATTCTTGGTCAGGTATGAGTTCAAGGTCTCTTATATTGCTCTGAATGACTGTGAATTCTCTATCAATTCATATAAGGTGAGGTGGAGCCAAGATGGGAACAAGAATGGATCATGTCTTAGGCACTCTCTCATAAAACTCATAAGCTAAGGACTCTAACTAAATTTTCGAGAGACAGAACCCACAGAGGGACCCAGTGAGGCAGTTCTCCGACTCAAGGTAACCAGGAAAAAAGCAGAATGATCCCTGGGGTTGGAGGGGTGGCCTGCCAGAGGGGTGGCCCGCCATAGTGAAAGAACTCCAGCCTCCAGGAGGCAGCCCCAGGGCACTGGGAGCCCAGCTCACAGCAGTGGGGGAGTTTTCTAAGCTACACCCTGGGGAACATCGGGCACAAATTGGGGGAACATTGGGGGACCTCTGCCAGAGTGAGCATGTGAAGCCCAGCCCTCAGGGCACACAGAGAGCAGCGTGGTCAGCACAGCCCAGTTCCAGGAACAGAAGCAGGCAGAGCTTGGTAAGCAGGAGCCCCCAAGGCATGAGCCCATTGAACCTAGGGAAGGGAGTAAAGAGAGAGAGAGACTGCAGAGCTCTGCCACTGGAACAGGACTCTGAGGCTCTGACCACATTGAGATCCTGATCACAGTCTGAACAGAAGCCCTCCCCCACCTCAGCCCTGTGGCAGAGGGGGGCGCTTATGGTCATTCACAGACCAGGAGAGAAGACAGAGCCTCACACACTGAGACCCTTGTGGGAGTGTCCCAAAAGCTCAGGAAGCACCCCAAAACCAGGCCCAGGCTGGGAAAATGAGCAAGCAGAGAAAAAAGAGGAACACCATTGAGAAATACATTATCTATGATCCCAAGAAGGATCAATATATTCAGTCTGAAGATGAGGAAGCAGAAGCTCCTGCATCTAAAGATGGGCTCAGGCTATGACAGAGCTCAAAAAGGACTTTGAAAATCAAATGAGGGAGATAAAAGAAAAACTGGGAAAAGAAAAGAGAGAGATGCAGGAAAAACATGAAAATTAAGTCAGCAGAATAGTCACAGAAATCCAAAAAAAATGCTGAAGAAAATATCATGCTAAAAACCAACGTAGATCAAATGGATAAAAAACTTCAAAAAAGTTATTGAGGAGAAGAATGCTTTAAAAAGCAAAATTGGACAGATGGAAAAAGATATAAGAAAACTCTCTGAGGAGAACAAATCCTTCAGACAAAGGATAGAATTCAGGGAGATTGATGAATTTACCAGAAATCAGGAATCAATACTTCAAAAGCAAAAAAAATGAAAAATTAGAAGAAAATGTGAAATATCTCATTGAAAAAACAACTGATATGGAAAACAGACTTAGGAAAGATAATTTAAAAATTATTGGAATACCTGAAAGTCATGATCAGGAAAAGAGCCTCGACATCATTTTCAAAGAATTACTACAGGAAAATTGCCCTGATATTCTAGAAGCAGAGGGCAAAATAAAAATGGAGAGAATCCACCGATCTCCCTGAGAAAGAGATCCCAAAAAACGAACCCCTAGGAATATTATAGCCAAATTCCAGAACTCCCAAGTCAAAGAGGAAAATATTACAAGCAGCCAGAAGGACACAGTTCAAATATCATGGAGCTGCAGTCAGGATCACACAGGACTTAGCAGCAACTACATTGGAAGCTCATAGGGCTTGGAATATAATACACCTGAAGGCAAAAGAGCTTAGAATGCAACCAAGAATCAACTACCCAACAAGGCTGAATGTCCTCTTCCATGGAAAAAGATGGACTTTCAATGAACCAGGGGAATTTCAAATGTTCATGTTGGAATGACCAGAGCTGAACAGAAGGTTTGATCTTCAGATACAGGACTCAGGTGAAGCATAGAGATTGGAGAAGGGGAAAATATGAGGGACTTGATGATGAACTGCATGTATTCCTGCATAGAAAAATGACACTGATAATACTCATATGAATCTTCTCAGTTAATAGAGCAGGTAGAGGGAGCTTTTATAGTTGAAGCACAGGAGAAAGCTGAATTTGAAGATGAAATTTGGTGTAAAAATGGAATCAATAGAAAAAAAGAGAAATGTAATGGGAGAAAGAAAAAGGAAAGGGGGAATAGGCCAAGATATTTCATATAATAAGATTTTTCTTTATTACAATGAGCTATTGCAATTATATGGAATGGGGAAGGCAAGGGGGAAGGAGGGAACCTTTGCTCTCATCAGAGGTGGCTAAGAGAGGAAACAACATATAGACTCAATGGGGTATAGACATCTGGAGTAAGGAGGTAGGGACAGGGGAAAGGGGGGGGGGATGTGAATGAAGGAGGAGAGGATGGACCATGGGGGGAGAGTGGTCAGATATAACACATTGTCTTTTTTACTTTTTGCAAGGGGCTGGGATTGGATGGCCTGTCCTGGACCATAGGGCCAGGTGAATGCTGGGCCTAAGGGGTGGTATGGGGGCTGGGGCCTCTTGGCCCTAGGGCCAGGGATCTGTGTGCTGTGCCACTCAGTGACCCTACAGCAGAGTCAGAGTGAAAGGAGAGAGAAAATATAGTACATGGTAGTGGAGAAATACCAAAGGAGGGAGTTACGATCAGCAATGGCAATGGTGGAAAAATATGGAAGTAACTTTTGCCATGGACTTATAAGGAATGTGATTCACCCGCAACAGAGTTGTTGGTGTTGCAACAAAGACTCAAGCACATTTTTTATTATTATTATTATTTTGGGGAGTTGCAGGGCAGATGGGGCTGGGTGGCCTGCCTGGGGCCGCATAGCAGGGTGATCATTGGGTGTCTGAGGCCAGATTTAGACCGAGGTGCTCCTGGCTCAAGGGCCAATGCTCTGTCCACCACCCAGCCACCCCTACTATTATTACTATTTTATTTTATTTTTGGTCTTTTTTTCCTTTTTTTGGTTTTTTTCAGGGCAGTGGGGTTCGGGTGGCTTGTATGTCACATGGCTGGGTGATCTTGGGTGTACAGGGCCAGATGTGGGCTTGGGTGCTCATGGCTCCAGGGCTGGTGCTCATCCATTGTGCCACCTGGCCATACCTACAATTATTGCTATTATTTTTTTTATTTTAATTTTTTTCTCTCCCCTTTACTTTATCACTCAAGCAAGTCTATATTTATGGGGGGGGAGGGGATATTTCATTTACTCTTAAACAAGAATATTTTATTAATGTAAAAAAACATTATTTTACAAAATGAGAATAAATATTAAATAAATTTTGAAAAATTCATATAAGCACTAGTTGAAAATGTAGGAATTTATATTATCAGTGAAATTTTGCTTACCTCTCTTAAAAAGACATTTTTAAGTGGACAGAAGGACATACTTTTATAAGCATAATGCTTTGGAAATTATTAATATCCAATTCATTTGCACAGGAAAAAAATCCACTAAACAGACCTTTATTCTTGAGTTCATGAGAAGCTCTAATTCTTTTGGATACTCAGTTTCAAATTAAACTGTGAGATCAAAGTCAAATTTTATTTTGACTGACAATATTTTATGAAGTTATTTCTTATAAAAAAGATTTGATAATCTTTTGATATAAATAGGTTTGTTTTTAAAGAAGCAGTCCTCAAACAAGTTCAAGTAGGACAAGCATCTTGACCTTTTTTCTATTAAAACCAAAAAAAGCCGTGTCCCACACTTAATGAGCAAATTATTGATGATTGTTCCCACCCTGAAATAAAAGGAGGAATCCATTTCCTTTGTTTTGATATTATTGATTCTGTCCTCCCAAAAATGCTTCGTTAGCACTAGCTCTATGCTGTTCCAGTATAGATCACTCATTGTTAAAAATTGGCAAGTTAATCCCTTTAGGCTGACAGGTTGTAGAACCCGGCTGTGTGTGGTCTCCTGTCTATATCCACTCTTGTGTTTCTTCTACTTCTTTCTAGATAATTTTGCTACAGACTATAAAATACCTTATTGATTGAGGATGGAAAGTTGTAAATGTGATTTATGACCTTTATTTGATTAAAAGTGTGACTGCTCCAGGGAACTTAGACATTTCTTCCTGTTAGTGAAAAACCTGTGTAAATCACTTAAATTTTATCCAACGCCTCTAAGAATACCTCTTTCAGAAAGGTCAGTGGAAAAAGTAAGGCCACAATAAACTTATAGATTTACTAGTGCAAGAAAACTTGAATTTTAAGTTGCATTCCTTTTAACAAATGTGTCTATAGTTATTATATATTGCGTGTCCCCATAATTTCTTTAAATACCACTTAATGCATATCAACTCAAAGTGCATTTATTAAATGCCTGCTTTTTATGCAAAGAATTGTGTTATACTGAGAATACAAAGACAAAATGAAATCTTCTCCATCTTCTAGGAGCTTGTATTCTAATATATGGGAAGGGGTATGGGGTGTCAAGGAATATCAGCCAGCTTGATGGTGCAGGGAATAGAGCATTGGGCTTGGAATAGGAAGATTTATACAAATTAGGTCAAATTAAGAGATTCAGAATAAAAGAAACTTTTATTAGCTATGTGATTCTGGACAAATCCTTTAACCTTACCTCAGTTTCCTCATATGTAAAATGAGTTGAAGAAAGAAGTGGTAAACCACTCAAGTGTCTTTATCAAGAAAACTCTAACTGGGGTCATGAATATTTGTATATGACTCACACATAATTGAAAAATAACAAGAGATATTAGAAATACACAGAAAAAAAGTGAAATTCATCATGAATTTAAATATCATGATGCTTCAGGAACCATGATAATCTCTATATCTGTCCTCTTCTCTCTCCTCACAAGGTCAATGTTCTAGGTCAAGCCTGTATTACCTTTATCTTGGATGATGCAATAGTTTCCTAATTGAGATCTCTATCTCCCTGATGCCTTCTATAGTCATAATAACATACAAGTACCAGAAAAACTTTCCTAAAGTAGTCTTAAAAATGTCATTGTCAGTAAGTTTCAGTGACTATTACCTCCAGGATTAAACAAGCTTCTTTTCTTGGAGCACTTCACAACCTCACAACCTGCTCCCAACTTATTTATTCAATATTTTTATATATTAATTTCCTGACTAACTGATCTTGCTATTTACCACAGAGGACATGCTGCCTCCCAGCTACTTTTGCACTGACTGTTCCTCATATCTTCAAAGTATTCTCACCTCATCAAAATTCTGCTCAAGCACTACCTTCACTGTTAGACCTTTCCTGGTTCCCCTAGTTCCCTTCCTTAAAAAAATAAATAAATCTTCTTTGCATTGAATTTTTAAACATTCACTACAGAATGTAGCACCTTTCCCTCATACTGCAGTGCTGTAGATCTGCATCAGTGGAGAAGGAATTTCTTCAGATTAAGATGACCCCTACAATGCCTGGCATCCTATAGACTGTTCATCCCTTAGGGAGATCTATCTTTGCTTGGACCGAGATTTTACTTCATTACCAGATGGACTCTTTTACCCTTGTGTGATCTTTGATATATTCTAATCTATATAACTTTCAATAATTTCTATTTACTATAAAATGATAAAGTATACTAGCTAAATTGGAAATGGTAAGATAATTCTCTTTAAGGTAGATTAGAGAAAGTGTCTTTTATAGCTCAAAGCTATTTAGTGTGTGATGGATATGTTTCTGACCTGATATGACTAGAGAGATCCTTAGAAATGAGAGATTGCCTGAATTGGATTCTATCTGTCCCTACCCTCCTAGGCTGCTGGCCATGTAGACAACATGCACTTCAATCTAAAATTGAATAAAACCTTACCCAAGTTCATAAAGAATTTTGTTTCTGTTAGCAAGTCTCAATTGTAGCAAAGATGAATTGATTTTTAAATGCATTAGAGGTTTGGAAAATTGGGCACATTTTGCTCATTTTAAAACTATAGCTAGGTAACTAGGGTGGGTCAGCTGGGAATTTGCCTATGAGTGAGGAATTTTGCCACAGGACTGATAATAGTGCTAAGACTCCTCTAAGAAACAAATCCTGGTAGTGGCACAAAGGAGAAATTATGTTGGTCAGAGATGATGCAAATAGAGATGGGAAAAGGAAGAAAGCAGCTCAACTCTCAGAGGAATATCATTGTAGAGGCAGTTATAGTCCTTCTGGCATATAATCATGAATATGGCTAAAAAGGGTTCGTTCCATTAACTGTATGTAATTTGCCCTTCCAACAGAGTCTGGGGAATTCACAGTCCAATATCTATTCCTTTAGAATCCTCAATTATAAAATTGATTCATTCTGGCTAAAACTTAGGTACTAGGGAATATGAATGGTAGAGATACTAAGATGAAGTTGAAGGATGCTAAGTCCTTTTTTTTCCTTCTTAGCAAATAACTTTCATATCTACATATGCATCTTTAGTCTCTATCCTGAGTTTCATTCCCAAATCAGCAGATGCTGTTTAATATTTCTAATGGAATGCTCCTTAAGTATTTGAAGCAGAAAACAGAACCTAATAACTACTCTATTCACTTAACCCATTCCCTTCTCTAATCCTGCCTTTCTTCTATATTTCTATTAAGCATAATGCTATCATTCAACTTACCCAGTTTCACAACTTCAGTATTGCTGACTCCCTCTCTCTTAACTGTCATATCTAAAGAGTTGTCAAATTCACCCTCTCCAAATTATCCCTCACCTATCCCCCTTCCCTCTACCTACATGAACATCAACTTATTTCAAGTGCTCAATCCCTTTCATTCACATTTGGGCTTAGAGTCCATGCCACTTGTACTACACTTTGGGGATATAATTCCAACACAAAACTTGAGGGTTAAAACTAATGAAAATATGCAATTATATTTATTAGAAGATATGCAATAGACTCAATTAGAATTCTAGCTTCATTTTTCATCTCTTATATTAGTCTTCTATATAGGTGCAAAAAATTATTTTTCTAAAGCACACAAATGAATATGTCATTTCTCTGCTCAAATGCCTTCTGTGACTCCCTAATAATGTTAAGATAAAGATACAACTTTTTCAGCTTGGAATTTAAAGTTTTGTTCCCAGTTTGAATTCACCCTCCCTTTTAGGCTTATTTAATTTACATTTTTGTCCTTCATACCGACTGTCAGCTAAACTAACCTGTATGCTATATTTAAAATCTCAGAATGCTATCTACCCTCCTCTGTACCTTTGCACCAGGCCCTTCACCATGCCTGGAATGTACTTTATCCTCACTTTGCTGTTTGTTATCCTTAGATTTCAGGTTCATGTGCTATTTCCTACAGAATTTTTTCCCCGATCATAATGATCATCAGAACAGCACTCTCATTTTATACATGAGGAAACTGAGGTCCAGCGAGGTGAGGTGACTTACCCAATGTATCAAGAATATTTCCAGTCAGATTATACAGTCATACAGGATGTGAACTCAAGTCTTCTAACTCAAATTGAGTTCTCCTTCTTTCACGTTACCAACTTTCCTGATATGCTCAGTTGTGGTGTCATCCTTTGTCATTTTGTGTTGTAATATTTATTTTCTAATATAATCATATTAATTATATATTATTCTAACTATATTAGGATTAATTATGTTATTCTAATATAATCATTATATGGTATAAACATTATATTTATTTTCTAATATATATCTGCTTATTTTTGAACAAAATTGTATATACCCCCCCATCCCTCATAGGATGCAGGCTCTGAGAGGGTGGCAGAAGGGATAGAACACCAATCCCGGAGTCAGGAAGATCTAAGTTCATATTTGTCTTTAGGCATTTACTAGCTCTGTGATCCTAGGCAATTCACTTAACCTCTAGTCCCAACTGTAAAACAGGGTTATTAATAGCATTTATCTCTCAGGATTATTGTGAAGATCAAATGAGATAATAATTGCAAAGTACCTAGCACAGTTCATGGCATATCATAGTTTCTTAATAAATACTTGATTTGTCCTTTCCTTATCATCTTCATTTTACCAATAGAATAACTGAGGCTTAGAAGAATCAAGTGACTTGCCTAGGGACATCCTGTTAGCAATTGTCTGAGAAAGGATTTGAACTCAGGTTTTCCTGACTTCTAGCACTCTGTCCACTGTGCCACCTACCTTATCACCAGTACCCATCATTGCCAACACATCACTATCATCACCACCTATAATGAATAATTATCAGTCAGCAATGAAGCTGTGTAAAGAGTGATGAGACTAGAGGCAAGAATGCCTGGATTCAGGTTTTGCTTATGAAATAAACTCTCCTATAACTTGAAGTCATTCAGCTTCTGTTTTTCAAGCAACTCATTAAGGAAAAAAGTTAAACAGTTAATCTCCAACTTTTATGGGACAACTTTCCTGGAAAATGACATGAAAGAAAAAAATGTGATGTTGATATATCAAACCTATAGGAAATAAGTTAGTTTCCCAACAGCCTCCCAAATTTGTAATGCTTCACTAGAGTTTGTGGAAAATACATTTTTCTGCATATAAGCCTTTGTAACAAAACCTTAATTTATAATATGCACTTTTCCTAATAGTAATGAAGTAACCCATAAAATGCAATACACAAAATAAAATTGGTAACATGAAAAACACTTTTTCTCACTAGTAATTCCCTAGAATTCTGTGATGATTTTTGTGCTAATATATCAAGTTTTTAAAAACTTGATTTTAAACAATAATCATATTTTATAACACATGAAACCTACAATACCATAAATATTGTAAACCAAATAAAATTTATTAATTAAAACATGTTTAACCTGAATCTTATCTTCTACTGTGTCAGATAATGGAGTGAAGATGTTATAATTTATACCATACCTTGGCCACCTTCTGAAAACTGAGAGAGATTTTAATCACTTCTGTCAGAAGATACCACATTGTCCTTCATGGCTGGTGGATGGTGCTGGAGATCATGGGAGAAGCACCAGTTTGACATAATCTATCAGCAACATCTGCTTCACGCATCATTTGAGATCTTTAAGGGTCGTGAAGTATGGGAGCATAGCAGAGGCGAATTGAGGTTTAACCTTGAGGCTGCATTCATTGAATGATGGAACTGAAAGCCTCAACGTCTTTTGCCAGCTAGTCAATTAGGCTGACTGTGGCTCCAGACATTCTGGCATAAAGCTTATCTAACACTTTCATTTTCTCTCTAAAGTCGCATAAGTGACTGTATACTGGGGCTTAGAGCCCATAGCACTTGTACTACACTTTGGGGACATAATTCCAACACAAAACTTGAGGGTCAAAACTAATGAAAATATGCAATTAATGAAAGGGGTGATCTATTCTACTCTATTCTACAATGGGAGAGTGAACAAGACCAATAGGATACCAACTGTTATATAAACATGCATGCATCATGCATCTGGCTATTTTCCTCTCCTGAGTATAGCTGCAAATGTCCATGGTTGTCAATTCAAAGATGAAAATTATGTTGCTAATAAAATCATGAAATGTTTGAAGTCAACAAATTTAAGCATGTGAATGTTGACTGTATATGAATTTCAGATTAGTATTAGTTGAGAGATTTTTACATTCAAATATTCTATCACAAGTCCATAATCACCCCACTCACCCCCAATATTGTCATCTCTGTCATTGTACTATGCCCTTTTTAATTATCAATCTGATTTTAGTATCTGTTTTGCTTGATATTAATCCAAAGATGACTTTGCTTGATATTAATCTGAAGATGTCTTACAAATTTAATTCTTTAATTCTTCAAACAAATTATGGAATTTTGTGACAACCAAATGCAATCACTAAAACAAGAATAAAGCTAATCATCTTATGATGGTCTTTGTTTTAAGGGTTATAAAAAGCACTGTATTTTTTTTTAATTCTGTCTTTTTCCTATTTAAATTCTTGGCCTAGCTCATTGTCTATCTACAATGTCTACCTGAAACATGAAACTGCAGAATCATCTCTATAGTTGTCCATACAATGGAATGATACAGTTTAAACAGTGAAAATTTTTTAATACACTTGATTTTTTTCTTTGCATATGAATACTTATGAATACTACCCAAACAAGATTTAAATGTGGTTGATAAACATTTAACAAAATAAATAAAAATATAATAGAAACTGAATAATCTTAATAAGTGGCTTTCTAATTCAATAGGCAGCCTAGAGGGATCATCTGCATAGCATAGCAGCCCCTATATCTATTTGTGTTTGGAACCACTGATCAAGAGGACCATTAATAGGGAATCATCTACAATTTGGACCCTTATTAAGTTCTCCTCCATAATATTGGCAAATTCCTTTGACAAATATACATTTAATGATTTTTATATTTCAATTTATATTAATGTATATAGTCATTTAATAAATCTAATATGACTTTTAAGTATCCATGGGAAATACCTTTCAGAGAAAAGGTTTTAAAATGATATTTTGCTTAGGCTAATCAAATATTTTTTAGTGAGCAATAATAAGCATAGTAGGATTTTATATTCTTTACAATATTCAGTCAGTTATGTAATTTTTAGGATGTGTTCTATCACCATAAAATCCTTTTCCATATCTTCAAAGAGATTCTAGATGTGTATAGATTGTTCTCATAAATCTTCTTTTAGAAATGGGATAATTATCATGGGTTAATTATTGTGATAATTTCTTAGATTTCTTTTTAATGTAACTACAAGACTTGATATATTTTTTCTACATTTTTGGCATCCTAGCTTCCCTGGGATATTATCAGATTAGTTCCTCAGTAACCTCAAAATGGTGTTACTTCCAGGCTTCCTGTATACTTGAAGTGGTCTATGTACTCTTATCATTATTGATTTCTTTGATGACCTTTCTAATTCCTCATGTAGCATATCAAAGACTGTGAAGTTAGATTCTAAATATGGGTAGTTTTACTTTTATTGATTGAAAAATATATTGTTTCATATAGCTTTATAGATCTCTAGTTTTATCTATTCATTTCTTCTTTTCAATTTCAACTTTTAATGGTTTAGGATCAGTTAGCTTGGGCCTCTTCCAAAGTTTTCTGCCATTGTTTTTAATTCTTCTACTGCATTACACTGTTTTTAAATATTTTTTCTTAATTTTCAAAGTCTTCCATCATCCTTATTTTATGATCCTTATAAATCTTTTTTGTCACTGACTACAGTCACTGGCTCCCAGCTTTCCAAGAACAAGTATATGCTAGTAAGAAATTTCTGACTTTATTGATCCCTTTGTTCTGATAGATTTACATCATTTATGAACCCTTATGAAGCACCTGAAGATATCCCATACTTTCGAGGGCAGCTAGGTGATGCAGCAGATAGAGCTCTGGCCTTGGAGTCAGGAGGAAAGAAGTTCAAATGACCTTGGGCAAGTCATTTAACTCTGTCTCATATCCAGTGCCATCTCCAATCATCCTGATTCATATCTGATCACTGGACCTAGATGGCTCCAGAGGAGAAAGAGTGGCTTGTGAGTTAGTACAGTCTCCCCTTACTCAAATCCAATGTATGTGCTTGCCAGGGCTTCATCACCTCCCCTGATGTCATGGGCTTCTTCAGGAATGAAGGACAAACTTTTATGAAATACTGATAGTTTATGATGTTCTTTTCTGCCTTTTATATTTTTTGGCATGAGCAACTAATATCTAAGGCTCCAGGAGAAAATCTTATGTTACCTCAATTTGACAGTGGACACCACTGACCATACCAGTAATTAGAAGGAGCAATGTAGCATACACACTAATAGGGAGTGATGAGTAGACTTTGACAGAGATGAAATAAATACACCAGATGATCACCACATCCAAAGATAGACTACCACATAGAGGCCTTTAGTGAAAAAAGAATTTCAATCAAGCAATAAT